>NC_142129.1:65425704-65728734 GCF_024610735.1 Ursus americanus
GCTGCCAAAATATTTCTTTATAGAATGTTGGGGATACTTTAACGGATATAGATACATAAAGCATTGCATTAAGCCTCTTAGGAATGCTTATTTTGGAGATATTTAACTGAAAAACGTTATTGTCACGTTCATATGAGCTGATTTGTGTGTTGTCTTACTTGTGACTTAACCTGCTTCTACAGTTCATTTTATAAGCTAACTTTATACATATTTTGAAGTAAAAAATATTTTCTCTCAAGAAAAGCAATGAATGTTGGATACTTGTTGGTCCTTAACGATGGAAATAAGCATTACATCTTAATTAGCTTTAGAGTTTTGCTAAAAATTCTAATCTCTTCAATCTGCTCTTTTCCTTTTACCAGGATCCCAAGAGCCTAGTCTGTCGCATGTGTGTAAGGGGAGAGAATAGGCCTCCTTGTCTTTTTAATTAAAGTTTATGCAGCTTGTAGAAAGTAGTAATTTTCTAGAAAATTAGATCATTTTAGATCACTATAGTTCCACTCTACTATCTTAACCATGGTTCTAAGCAAATCTTGCCCTTTTAAAACCATCAATTATAAAGCAAAGAATACTGAAGAAGTATTCTGAATTTAAAGTATTCAGATTTCACAATCTGACCCTGTCTCCATGAGAGTAGGTATAAATGAAGGATTCTACCATGTATGCACGGTGTGACAACCCACATTGGTTTCTTCATGGCTTATCAGAATGACAGACAGCAGTTGCCATCTCTGCTTGTCCTGATTCTAGAGGTTATGATTCACATGCACAAAGGGACTTCTTCAGTCACTGTTCTTTTTCTCAAGTTGGAAATCAAATTTAACCAGGAAGTAATCAAGGTATTAGACCGCAGGATAAAAAAACAAAAACAAGACAAACAAACAAAAAAACACCTGGCAAAAAAAAAATTAGGCTTACTTTAAGGGGATTCACCTAAAGTTTTTAGCGGCTCCCCACTGCCTCTAGAGCAAAGATAAGCTCCACAGTTTGGCATACTTGGGGAGGCTTAGAGCTTAGAGGCGAGGACCTTGGGTTCTCGAGTCAGACTGCTGCGGAATCTTGAACAAATTGTTTTTCTTCTCCATGTTTCAGTTTTCTTTTTGGACAATTAGAATGACAATTTGAACTGACATATTTGGTAATGGTGGAATTAAATGAGATAAATGCTTCTAAAAGACTTATAGTAAGGTGCTCTGTGAAAAATAAGTGTTCAAAAAATACTAGCTAATGCTTACCATTAACAATAATATAAGGCCTTTTGGTTCCTCCTTCTGCGTATGCCATCCCCTTATTCTAGAAAGCCCTCCCTGGCTCATTGCCCACCTGGCTAACTTCTCACCTCTCCAGCTCTGCTCAAGTAATACCACCCTGGGAAGTCTTCTCTGATGCTTGAAATTAGGTGTCTGTCCTTATGACTCCATAGTACACATTGCTTATTGCTTTCTTAGTATTTTGTAGGGTTTTTGTCTTTTTTTGTTGTTGTTGTTATTGTTGCTGTCTTCCTAATTTGACAATAAGCTGTCCTAAGTGCCATGTAATATTTATCTTCCTTTCTCAGAGATTATGACTGAGCCTGATGGATAGTAAATACTCAGTATATGTATGCTGGATGAATAAATATTCAGTCTTTCTGTCTTGTTTGCCTTTATAAATAAGTTGTAATTAGACAGATTCTTCTACATTTAGTTTTTGCTACTTAGTATACCTCAAGGAGAGTACTCAAAGGGACCTATCTGTCCCATAAGTAACGTTATGAAGAGTTTTGATTGTGGGCTCTGTAAGAAATTGTTGGTATTTTCAGGACAAAATATCTTCAGTAAGTTTCCCAATTTAGTTGAAGAGCTCACGAACGAGCTGGGTTACCAGTCAAATCTGTAGACATTTGACCATACTATTCAACATGTGGTTTATGCATAGTCCTTGGATAGTGATTTGGATGATCTATACTGGTGTTAATAGTTAGGTTTCAACTAGCCCAGTGGGCTGCCAATTAATCCAATTATGCCACTGGTTTAAAGGACATATGTATGTGAAAAAGTCATTAACAGAGATTGCATGGATCATAAGTATCTCCAAGACCATTTAGGCTTGTTTCACTGGCATCTCGGGTTCATACAAATCTGGAACAGAAATACAGGGAAACCTTCATACAGTAGGCTAATTTGAGGGAAGATCAGTATAAACCATGATATGTCAGAATTATAAAATATTATATGTAACCTACCATATAGAAAATATTTACATAAGCCAGGGACCAATACTCTGTGGCCAAGACTTCATAACGGGGTCTGCTTTAATGAGTAGGCCAGGATTCTTTGCAATCGTTTCATTAATCGTCAGAAACAGTTATTACTGGAGTGTTTGAAAGCAGTTTGTTTTCTTAAGATTAATCACCCCCTGCAAAGCTCACTTAATTAGATTTGTAAACTCTCACTTCACCAAAGGAAAAGTTAAGCCATTTCCCCATCTTGGAATTATCAAATGTTTCAAAGGTACAAGGTCCAAATTAACTAGATTTTCCTGGAACAACTTAATAAATATATGAGTTAAGTGATAATAACAATGATTCCTACTGTTCTGCTCCTGTAAACCATAATTGATTTTGTAATCTTTCCTCTAGCCCCCTTGAAAATAAAACAAAGCAATACAAAATTAAAAAAAAATTCCACTTCATTGTGAGAACAATAGAATTTCCATTGATGATGGAGAAATATTATGTTCTTTGAACTAAAGAATGAAGTAAATATTTCGATTTGGTTGCAGGTCCAGAGAACAGGCCTCACAGAAGCTGCACGAAGATCTTGGGAAAGGTCAGGCAGTCTATTTTCTTGTACCTAGGCAGAGAACTCCCATGCTGTCATAGAATAGACATTATTCAAAGCCCAGTACAGCTCTTACCCAGGACTTACATGCTCTCATGAGGCATTTCAATGCCCCACTCAGACAAAGGAGGTTAAGGAAAGGGAAGGAATGGAGAGACAGGAATTTGTATTTTGCAACTGGCATAAGACAATATGGAGTATGGGATCCTAAGATTAGGAAACAGTAAATATCTAGTAAGGGAAGTGGTAAAGTTCGCTGTGCAAATGGATCTTTCCATTTCTGCCACTTCTTTTGTGGCTCTTCCTATTTATATATGCCCCACATCTTTCCATGAAGGCTTTGAAGTGGCTTTAATAACAGACATGTAAAACAAAAAGAATTCTTTTACTTCTCTCACTCTCACTCCAGACCCAAGCTATGGAGTTGCTCATAGCAGAAATTTCTGGCAATGGAACTAATCTTTTACTAGCTTTATGATTAACACAATAACACGCATAAAAATCCCTTGTTTTCTTTTTCCTATGTAGATAATACTGCTCCAGAAAAAGACAGACTTTTTTTCTTCCCTCCAAATATCAAAATCAGTTTTTGCCACATAAATATGGCCTAAGTGGTCCACCTATCAACCATATTTAAATGATATTCAAACATAAGTCTACAACTTCTCTTGGAAGCCTATTCGTTGTGGTTGCTGAAAGGATAGTGTGAAAATTTTTTATTGTTTTAGATGGGACCTCCCAAGCCTGACTGTGAATTTTTATGCCTGAGTACCTAAGATACTCCAAGAAAAACATAGCTCAAACCACCACATTTTGCTTGCTTTCAGGTTCAAACCCTATAAACCACCACATTTTGTATGGTTTCCACCCCAAACCATAAGCTGGCATGAGATTCCACTAGATGCTCTGTTCAGGTCTAATTGAGATGTTTACCAACCTTGACAACATTTTTGGCTAACTTGTCACTAATTTGGAATGCAGGTGAAGCAAGCTGAGTTCTCAGCAATAATTTCTTCATTTGGATCCCTTTACTTGACAATCCCACCCCCACACCCCTGCCACCCGAGTAGGGGCCCAGAGCTATTGCATTGTCCTGGGTCAATCATTGTTACTTCCTCTGTGACATTCTACTGATGCTTGCCTTGCCTCGGACCTTACTCTTCCCTTCAAAACTTATTTCTGTATATTATTCCCTCAGGTTGTGCACTTTGCGGCTAATCGGATAAATCCGTTTTAGCTAAGGTGTTAATGGATTTAAAAATTCTTAGAGAATGCACAGAGCACTAGATTGCAAGGTCCTTGTGGGCAGACATGGTCTCTTGCTGACCATTTAGAGTTGCCAGATCACATACAAGATTTCTATTTGCTAAATCTGGCAACCCTATGACCATTGTATTTCCATCTTCTAGAAACCCCCACACAGCAGGTGCTCAATAAACAATGGTTGACTGAATGAAAGTAGTGAGGGATATATATCTTAGAATCTTTTGATTTGCTCTAAATTATATTGCATAGGGAGTTGGCTTACCATGTAGGACTAGAGCCATTTTATATGATTTCAGGCCTCTGTGTCTTTGATGGAGATTGAAGTAGGCTAATTCTGTATTTTGTGTGACCATTTTTCTAAAAGGACATCCTTCTGCCTTGGAGGAGCTAGTTGGATAGAAAGGGGTGAGGAGGGGCGCCTGGGTGGCGCAGTCGTTAAGTGTCTGCCTTTGGCTCAGGGCGTGATCCTGGCGTTCTGGGATCGAGCCCCATACCGGGCTCCTCCGCTGGAAGCCTGCTTCTTCCTCTCCCACTCCCCCTGCTTGTGTCCCCTCTCTCGCTGGCTGTCTCTCTCTGTCAAATAAGTAAATAAAATCTTAAAAAAAAAAAAGGGGGGGGTGAGGAAAGGAATACCTGCTGTTAGCTCCTAGTTCACTACGAAAGAGCAATCCCAAACAATTGAGTTGGAAGGCCTTGAGGGAGTGGGAAAGCTTCTTGCTGTCATTCTTTCCTTACTAGAAGTGGGATCTCCCTTGATAACCACAAATATACAAATAGGAGCCTCCTGGGAGTTCACAGGTACTGGGAGGAGAAGTAATAACAGTATTTGGGCTGACTAGAATCTTTTATAAATAGTCCTAGTGCTCCCAAAGTCATCATCATGAGAATTCCTAAGGCCTCTGTGGAAGGGGAAATACTGTCTTAACATGTTTATTTTATAATTATGTTAAATTATCAATTACATTTATTGCTGAAACTGCCGTAAAATCATAAGGGTGCTCTTTAAGAGTGAGGGGCCATTGGATACAAAGTGTTGACTTTTTCTGCCTTTATTGCATCTACTGTTTTCTTCAGGAATTTTCTAGAACATTCCCAGCACTTTATTATGCTTCTCCTTGGTGTTGGTCAGTCAGTATCTCTCCTAAAAATGTGACTTGGAAAGTTAAGAAATTGGTGAGTAAGGTGCTTGCTCTTCAGGGACCTCCTGAATAGATCAGGTATGAGCATGTTGCCTATTTATTTAGAGCTGTGACTAAAGCTCATGGCAGATCTGTCTTTCTGTATTAGCTGCTGCTGAAAGACAACGGAGATACTTGAACTTTGAGACAAATCAACTCTGAGCCAGACTGAGCCCAGAATTCACATTTCCACCCCCGTATTCCTCCAAGTTCTGTTTTGTGAGTGGATTATCTCTGATGCTTGTTTATCTGATTTCTAGAATCTACTTCTGTCCTCAGGCACATTGTCAGATAGAGGAAAACTATGTGCTGTCTGGCTACTGAAATCTGTTCCTCTAACAAAACAAGGTCAAAATGACTTAAAAGTCTCATCCAGGGAGAGTGTTCTCACAGGTGTAGAATTTCGGTTTTCTATGCTTGATGGTTAAAAATGTGGGTTTTGCAAATGAATAAACAAACAAACAAAAGCAGAAACAGACCCATAAATACAGAGAACAAACTGGTGGTTGCCAGAGGGGAAGGGGTAGGGGGATGGGCAAAATGGGTGAAGAGGAGTGGGAGGTATAGACTTCCAGTTATGGAATGAATAAGTCAGGGGGATGAAAGGTACAGCATAGGGAATATAGTCAATGGTATTGTAATAGGGTTGTACGGTTACAGATGGTAATTATACTTGTGGTAAGCATAATGTATAGAATTGTGGACTCACTATGTTGTACACCTGAAACTAATGTAACATTATGTGTCAACTATAGTTCAATAACAACAAAAAAGAAAAAAACAAGAAAAATAAAATGATGAGATATTTTTAAAAATGTGGGTTTTGGAGTCAAATCTACCTGGAATGGAATTCTGGATCTGTCTCTTCGGTAGCTTGAATCAAGTTGCTCTACTCTTCTAAATTCTTGTTTCCTAGTATGGAAAAGGGAAATAATTATAGTATCTACTGTATAGGATTAATGGAATTAAATGATCTATTACATGGAGAGTTAGCCCGTAGATAGTAAGCGGTCAACAAATGACAGCCATTATTGTTCAAAGTCTGGAACAGAAGATTTTCTTTTTAAACAGAATCTCAGAATGTTTCTGTCCAACAAACACACCTGTGTGGCCTGGATTCTGCTTGTGGGCCATGATGGAAACTGTGGCAGTAATGTCCCCACACCTGGTCGGCCACATTCCTGGCTCTTCCCCTGAATGTCCAGCTTCTGGTTTAACTGGAAGTTAGGACATAGAGTCAGGATATTCTTGCACCCTCTTTCGTAGCCAAGACTAGAGCCCAGCAGGAGGGTGGGTGAGCCCTGGTGCCAATCGCAGTTGCTTCTGAAATTCCTGGCTTCTTCTCTCTACCTCTCTTTCAGGGGGTGGGTGTTTTGGGGATAGTACATTTCCAGCACTGTAGAGGTGGCAGCTGAGCCCACTGCCTGAGGCCGTGCTGGGTTTCTGGCCCTGCCCCCAAACTTCCAGTGCTCTTCTGGCTCAACCAGAAGTTCAGGTGTGGGGTGGCTGGTGGTGTGTGTTGGCCTGGGAGAGTGGGTGGGGTGCAGCGGAAAATACTTGAGCAATGAATCTAGAGGCCCTGGGGAAGTTTTTTTGGCTTTGTTTTGGTTTTTGGTTTTTAAGTGGAATTTTACTTTATATGCCATGTGTCCCTTCTACCTCTTCTGAGCTTCCCAAGGGTTCCATCCCACCAGGAGTGTAAGGGCCACTGCAGGGGAGCTGTGAAAAGAGATGAGAAGGAAGAAGTTGAGATGATTCCTCCCTTTAGCAGTCTCTTCTACCATCTCTCTGATGTTCTCTCTCTTCCTAGCATTTTTGTCCTTTTTAGTCTTTTCACTTCTGGCTATCCACAGAAATAGAACCTGAGGTTAAAAAGCTGAGGGAACCTCAAAATTCTTGTTTTTTTCATCTCTGTTCACCCTTCCAGTCCTATCTTCCATTCTCTTTGCTATTCTTCTTTTTTAGAACATAGGATAAGGGAGCTTTCCAGAAGATCAGGAAAAAAACAAAACAGAGGGAAATCAGGAAGTAAAGTAAGGAAGCTAGAGAGGAGGAGGAAGGGGGTGGTGAGCCCCTCAATCCCAAGTTAACAGGAAATGATCCTGAGTTAATACAGAGCTGGCAAGGCTTTCTGTCTTATTTAAAGTACAGAAAGGAATTTGCTGAAATTTGATAAAATTGGAAAGGAAAATCCAAGCGAGGAACCCCCCTCCCCCACAAGACTAGGGATGATATTAAACCACTAAACGTGTTGAGGAAGTCTGGCCATATGCCTGCAGATGACCGATCCAGATAGACTAAGAGGCTTAGAATTATCTCCTGATATTGGTGTGTGTGTGTGTGTGTGTGTGTGTGTGTGTGTGTGTGTGTGGTTATAGCTATGTGTATTTTATACATAAGGTAGGAAATATGAAAAAGCCAACTAACTTTAATCATAACGAGTATGGCAGAAATACAGAGAGGTAATAAAAGGGTATAAACTTCCAGCTATAAGACTAGTAAGTTCTGAGGATTTAATATATAACATGGTGACTACAGTTGATAACACTATGTTGTATAACTAAACATATAAATTCTCAGGAAAAAAAGGGATAAATATGTGAGGTGGTGGATGCGTTAGTTAAGTAGATGGGGGATCCTTTCGTCATGTACATGTATAGCAAATCACCATGATGCACACTTTAAATTTCCTACAATTTTATTTTGTCAATTATACCTCAATAAATTATTGAGCTAAAAAATTATTAAGAAGAGTAAATGTTTTCCTTTCATAGGATTATATTATTTATATGGATTTGTATAATAAACTTTTGAAATGCTATTGCAATGGTAAAAGACCCTGCTTGAAAAACTCCTAGGTGTCTCACTTCCCTCAGCAGAGGGGCAGCTGCCCACAGCCAGGAAGCGGCCACGTGTATCTTCGTGCCTCCCATGCTAGGACAGTGCTGGGCACATACCAGTGTTTCTTGAGCTAAACCAAGCTGGGGGAGAATAGCGAAGGGGAAATTTTTTTTTTTAAGATTTTATTTACTTATTTGTCAGATCGAGAGAGAGAGAGAGAGAGAGAGAGAGAGAGAGAGAATAAGCAGGGGGAGCGGCAGGTAGAGGCAGAGGGAGAAGCAGGCTCCCCGCTAAGCAAGGAGCCTGATGGGGCTCAGATCCCAGGACCCTGGGATCATGACCTGAGTTGAAGGCAGATGCTTAACCGCTTAACCGACTGAGCCACCCAGATGCCTCTGAAGGGGAAATTCTAAGGAAAAGTTATTAGTTGTTTGCTTGCTTATTTCAGCATCTTATTGTCTTGGTGATCTGATTTAGAAATCCGCTCCCATTTTTCTCTTGAGACTAAACTCTCAGAATTAATTGAGACGATTTTTCTGGCCCCCATTTACTGAGCACTTCGTCTGGTCAGGCCTTTAACTATCCTGGGGCTCAGTACTCATCACAGGTGGTACCACTTAACGCTACACAGCCCAGAGATGTGGGGATCTTGACTGTTGTGCACAGCATCCTGCTCATGGCCAGGACTCTGTACATCTTCAAAAACAGCAGCAACAGCTGCGAGAGGAATCCAAGCACCAATTTGTTGGAATAAAGCAGAACAGGGCTTTCCCATATGGTAGATATATCTCAGATGGCTTTATTAGATGTAGGGTGATTTTTCTTGTAGCCTAGGGGCTTTCTGGAGGGAATCTGAAATCTTTTCACTTATGCCCACATCATTGCCAGATGTGGATACAGTGGAATAGACCTTATCCTCTGTGTGTGTGTGTGTGTGTGTGTGTGTGTGTGTGTATAAAAGTGGCAAATTCTGGTTCCCATAACAAGTTTCAGTTCATGTCACTTTCACTTTCTTACGCAAAAATTTCTTGTTGAGCCTTTCAAATGTGCAGCAGGACTCTCCCTGCCCCACCAGAATATGTTATGGGTCAGACTGTGTTCACCAAAATGTAAAACTAGCGGCAGTAAAATAACGATAAAACATGGTAATTTCATAAAAGGCCTGTTAGTCTTGTATTCTAATAGTAGGATGTTATGGAGTGCTTCACCAAAACTTAAAAATTCATAATGATTACTGATACCACTAATCAGAATGTGCCATGCGAACAGCTCAGGGATCTGTTGTATTCAGCTGTCATGTGGTTGCAATCATACCTTTTTAACTGCCATCAGAGGTAACTGTCAGCAATACCATGTCTTCTCTGCAGTCTATTGCAGCTTCAGGTCCCCAGGGTTCCATCCTGAGTCCAAGGTGATTTGTACGGTACGCTAATGACCTGCTGATTGTCTGCACAAAAGCATAATCGTACACTGTTCAGGCAACACTGTGATTCCACACAAAAGCAAAGGACTGTCTGGTGTCAAAATAATACCATAGTCTAACTTTGATAAAGGTTTTTTAACTGACTATAGGTACTATTTGGTGCTAAAGCATGTGGCAGAAATAATGTTTATTCAAATAACTAACAAGTTGGCAGCAGGAGAAATTTCAGGAATGTGTGTGTGAGTGTGTGTGCGTATGAAAAGGATGCTATTTGATAGCTGTTTCTGGCCCGATTTTTGGTTCTAATTTTGAAAGGTATAGAAACTAGCAAATATCTTTGTTTCAGTTAGATATTTATTCATGATGATTATTAATGCACATTTTAAATAATGTCACTGAAGGGTTTTCTTCCTAGGGAGTGAGGATATGTGGTGAACACTATATCTATTTTCCTATTATCTTTTGACCGACCTCCCCAGTCTGTCTCCATGAGCAGGTTTGGGGCTGTAGAGAGCCAGGTGAAGTCATCTCAGTACTCTTCCATGGATGTGAAGCTCCCAGGGCGTCTCCCCTCTAAACCTGAGGACAGAGAAGAGAACCTGTCCTGTGATGGAAAAATGGAACACACTGAAAATCGTAGCCTGCTCCTCTTTTTTCCTGCCCCCATGCTCCACTGGCTGCAGTCTGGCAGTATGTGTGTGTCTAATGGGCTGGTTCTTCCCTACGGGGTCTTGTCACCAAGTCATTTATCTGTTTAGCGATGGAGGAGAATTCCTGCTAAGACTCTGATCTGGATTCCAAAGCTAGATTC
Organism: Ursus americanus; assembly: GCF_024610735.1. Lineage (NCBI taxonomy): Eukaryota > Metazoa > Chordata > Mammalia > Carnivora > Ursidae > Ursus > Ursus americanus. The sequence continues at coordinate 65,436,046 of NC_142129.1, forward strand.
CAAGACTTGACTTGTTTGCTTGTTTTTTCATTCATTTGTTTCTGCTTTCACCCATTCGGTGACTGTTTTAAACCCGTTGTTACATACCAGGCACTATGCTAACGACCGGGATGATAATGATGAATAAGATTTGGCTTCAGCTCTCAAGCCCTTTGTTGTCCTGTAGGAGTCAACTGGCTATTACCAAATGCTTAAGAGACAGATTATCAAGGATCATTTGTCAGCTCAGTTCTGAAAGAATTTAAAGAGAATGCGAGTTGCAACATGTTGACAAAATGAAAGCTCTTCCACTAGACTGTAAGCTTGTTTAGGGTAAGAAGCAAGTCTTGTCCTTGGAATTATTTACAACTCTGAGTGCAGGAAGGACACAGAGCCTGTGTTATATAAAACGTTGTTGAAATTTTTGGAGTTTTGGAATTGGAATTGAATTTTGGAATTTGGAAAAAAAATCTTCAGCAATGGACAGTAAATTGCAGATGCCAAGAGTAGGGGCTTTGGGGTCAGCTAGGAGTTTGCCCTCTACTGATACAGCTTCACTTAGTAACCAGTAATGGCTCTCACCCCATCAAGTTTATTTGTCCATTTCAAACCATGTGTGCTTAGCACCTGTGATATGTCAGTGCAGGTGCTCGGTGTTGTGGATTCAAGAGTGAACAAAATGGAAACAGGATCTTTCCTCATATAGCTCATGGTAGAAGGGGTATGGGGATCTCAGAACAGATAGAATTCCAATAAGGTGTGTTAATTTTTATGAGAAAGGAGCCCTACTGTTGCCCAGGAGTCATCCTTGGTGACTGCCGAGGGGAGGGGTTCGATGGTCAGGGAGATGAGTGCTCCAGCCCATAGGGACAATGTATCAAGCCCTGGAGGTGAAAATGATCATGGTGCATTCCAAGGACTTAAATATATATTCAGAATCATTGACTTGTCACCTGCAAGGAGAGGAGATCGAGATAAAGCTGGGGAGATGAGTGGGGCCAGACCTTGAATGGTCTTTGTAGGGAGTGCTAAGTGGTCTGGATGCCACTGAAGACTAAAGGAAATTTATTGAAGGGGTTTGAACGGGCAGTGCCACAATGTAATTTGCATTTTTGATCTATTGTTGGGCTACATATTGGATGGAGAATGGAGGAGGTGAGAGACATACTAGCTAGGAAGGCTCTTGCAGAAATCGAGGTGGAAAATGGTCCATAGTGATTGAGGTATTGTGGAAAATGCTTAAGCTTGAGAATCCAATAAGACTTGGCTCTAAAACTTAACTATCTTTGTGACTTTTTACCAATTATTTTACATAACTCCCACACTTTCTTCTGCAAAATGGAGTAATTTTGTCTATCTGATGAGGAACTTAAATGGAATACTGTAACTAATTTGCTAGATATTACATGACACACACTTAAATGATAGCCCCTTCTTGTCCTAATAGTCCTCCTTCCTCTTCACTTGTATTTCTTCTCCTTTAATGTACAACTGTGTGCTTTTATTTTTTTTCAAGATTTTATTTTAAAGTAATCTCTACACCCAATGTGAGGCTTGAACTCACAATCCCTAAGATCAAGCATTGCAAGCTTCACCAACTGAGCCAGCCAGGCACCCCCAACTTTGTGCTTTTAAATAGGATCTTTATTACTGTTATTGGTCCTTTTTATTCCTGGACCCTGTGTATAGAGAAGGGTCCTCCTTTTCCTTCTGCCTTTGTGACCATTGTAGTTCTCCCAGAGTGTTCTGGGCCGTCACAATGGTACCTCTGAAGTTACTTCTTTAGAACACTTCATTCTTGTCTATGTGATGTTACAACCAATGAAAACCAAGCTTGGTAAAGATGAAAATCTTTGCTCCCTTCCCTTTTGGAACTTTCTGGTAACTGCATTCTCCTCCTCATACCCTCGGAATGCAGCTTTGGTATTATCTTTGGCTGTCCTCAGGGCTGCTTCTTAAGCACTTGTGGAGAGAGAACTTGTATTTTTTACAGAATAGACCTTATTTTCACTCGGAGAATATTCCAAAATCCTGTCATATTTTCCTTTCTGACATCTCTAAAACTCATCTTTTCCCACTGGTCTCCAATAGCTAAAATCCTTTCCTGCATTTTGGACCTCTTTTCTTCTTCTCCTTATAAATACCTCCATTGTGGTCTCTATTCTTGAGTTCTGTCTCTGTTAAAGCAATCTCTTTGGTGCCTTCATTACAACATCTTTTTAAAATGCTCTCCCCAGTTTCTCTCATCTGCGTTAAATCTGGACTTTAGGGACGGACATGCACTGCTCGTCCTTGCCTGATTTTTTTTTTTCCCTCTTGGTTTCTTATATTTCTTCTTCATTTCTTAATACATTGACCTCCTTATATGTGTTCTTTTTCTTTTTCTCATTCACTTTTTTGTTTTCTTAGGCAGTTTTCAAGCTGTCTCCTCCCTAGCCAAGGACATTTTCTTTCCTTTTTACATGCCAAACCCAGCCTCAAACAAGTTGTATCCTGAAACCCCTCTCTTGTTTTTCTCATAGGTTTCTTCCTCATTTGTTAAGGTCTCCCTCTTCATAATGTTGGCCTTTTCTTTATCAAGTGATGCCACTGCTACATAATAAGTTAATATATGCTCTTTTGATATAAGCAGATCTATTATTTTCTAAGGAGGGTCTCTGCTATTAATTGACTTAGGTCCATTCTCTCGCTTCCGTTGCCACTACCTTGAGGTTGACAGTTACCTCCCATTTAGTCACACTGTCTCAGCTCTCTCTCCCAGCTATTCTGCCCTTAACATCATGCTCAGGATATCTTTCTGATCTGGTGTTTTTCTTTTCTTTTCTTTTTTTTAAAAGATTTTATTTATTTATTTGACAGAGATAGAGACAGCCAGCGAGAGAGGGAACACAAGCAGGGGGAGTGGGAGAGGAAGAAGCAGGCTCCTAGCGGAGGAGCCTGATGTGGGGCTCGATCCCACAATGCTGGGATCATGCCCTGAGCCGAAGGCAGATGCTTAACTGCTGTGCCACCCAGGCGCCCCAGTGTTTTTCTTTTCTTAAACAAAACAGAACAAAACAACAAAATTTCTGGCTTTCCCTGGCTTGTGGAATGAGATTTACCTTCCTCAGGCGTGCATCAAGAATCTTCATACCATCGCCCCTCCTCACCATTCCGGATTCCGCCTGTCACTCTGTACCCCGAATCCTAAATTCCAGTCACATGGGACTGCTTGAGGCATTTTACTACATACAGAGGTTGAGAGTGAACTGCTATAGACCAAATTCAGGCTTCAGAATTCTTTGCCATTAAAAAAAAAAATAAAGTGGGACTAATAATATCTACCTTTTTTTTCTTTTCTCTTTCCCCCCAAGGACTTTATTTATTCATTTATTTTAGAGAGAGACAGAGAGAGCGTTAGTGAGGGGAGGGGCAAAGGGAGAGGCAGAGAATCCCAAGCGGACTCAGCGCTCCTCGCAGAGTCAAACATGAGGCCTGATCCCATGACCTTGAGACCATGACCCTGAGCTGAAACCAAGAGTCAGACACTCAACCGACTGACCCACCCAGGCACCCCATTTTGCCATTTTTTTAAACCAAAAGATTTCATGTAAAAATCTCTCTTTCTGGTTTCTCTCAAACAATATGGCAATACTGCATCATACACCCACCTGGCAACAGAGTGTTGGAGTTGAATGGTGGCTGCCCCTTTAGATAAAAATAGGCTTTCCTCCATTTTGCCAGTTTCTGCCACTCTGTTTTGTATCCTCAACATTGAGGCAAAGTGTGGTTTATCATTGCTCTTGTGTTTTGTTTGCCTTATAGTATTAGGAGAAAATCGTACCACATCTCTATAGATAAGATGGGCAGATGCTATTTTGTATTTCAAGAAACATATGGGGCCTACTTTACTCTTTCATCCTCCTGGCCCCTGCAGGCATCTGAATTTGGCTCTCTGACAAAGTGGCTTAGTAGTAGGGTCTGTGTCCAAATCCTGGTTCCATTGTTGCTAGCTGTGTGGTTTTGGGTGAGTTACATAAGCATTCTCTGCCTAACCTTCCACCACGATAATATATACCTCACAGTTTTTGTGAAAATTATGTGAAATAATCTATGTAGAAAATTTAGCAGAAAGACTGGAACATGGAAAGAATTAATAAACTTTAGCTACATTGTTGTTGTTATTGTTGTTGTTATTATTATTATTATTATTATTCTATTTTCCCAAAATCTAATAGTGGGAATATCAGAATCATGAGGGACATGATTTGGGGCAGATTCTTTTGGTGCCTATTTAGCCACACCCTTCTACCTATTACTTTTGTCACTCAGTGTCTATGGGCCTGGTCAAGTTGTTTAACCTCACTATACCTCCATCTTATCATCTGTAAAGTGCTAACAAGAACAGCATAATAATAGTATCCACATCTTTGGTTATGATGTATCATTTGAGAGAACCATGTGCTGTGTATCACAGGTGTCTGCCACATAAGAAGTATGCAGCAAACGGTAGACATTATAGTCATCAGCTGCCCTGGCAACATTTTGCCTCTGTTGCCCAGGGGAAGCCGCCCAGTAGTTGTGAGATGCAGGGAGCCCGGTGATCCACCTGTATGTGATACGTGGTACCCGCACATCTATATGGGTTTTTCAAAAATTGAAATCTAATTTGCATACTATAAAATTCACTCTCCTAAAATGTATGATCAAGATTGCACCAAGTTGTATAATCATCACAATTAATTCCAGAATGTTTTCATCAACCCCCATACCTATTAGCTGTCATCTCTCAAGCCTAGCCCCCAGCCCTTGGCAACCACTAATCCACTTTCTGATTCCATGGATTTACTGGTGTTTGTCTTCAGGACTCTGCCTTGTGCCCTAATTGTCAAGAGCCCTTTGATATTTGGGGGACCTTCCAGCTGGCTCCACGGTGTTGATAGGTTGAGGGGTGATAAGCAAAGCATTGGAGTGGTTCCAACACCCCACAAATCAGGCTCCCCCAGGGAACCTGTTAACATTCCTGTGCCTCCCCTGGACCCACTGAACCAGACTGTTGTCCAGGAAGGGGAAATTACAACTCAGGTACTACCCAAATACTGCTTTAGAGTTTGAAGAACACGATCCTCCTGCCTAGAGCAAAGACAATGTGTTGTGCTCATGAAAATTTACTTGGGCTGGGCTGTGGACTGGGATTTAAGAGATTTAGGCTCAGTCTTGGCCCTACCTTTCAGTCAGTCCTTATGTGATACTGGGTAAGCCACTCACCTTTTGGTCTGCTTCTTTGTCAAGTGAGGAGGGCAGATACCTGGAATGCAGACATGACCACTGGTATCTGTAGGAGGCTTTTCTATAGGCTTAGACATCAGTTCTAAAGAATCCTCTTCATGTGCTCTGAGTACAGAACTGATTCTCAGTCTGGGCTTAGCAGCTGTTCAGATTGTTTGTGACGTGGAGGCAAAGCTGCAGAAGCCCACTGTTTGGAGTTTTGGGGGTTGGTATGGAATCGTGTTGAGATTAAACAGGAAGTATGGGAAGCCCCTCCTCTTTTCTTGCTCACTTTTCCTTCTTCTCTCTTCTTCCCATATTCCAGTAATTAAGATTGCAAATAATTTTAAATTGCAAATAGCCCATGGGAATGCTAAAGTCGCCAGTTGCTAATACTCTAGTATAAAATACTCAGATCTAACAATTGGAAGACCTTTGGTTTAAGCTAGTCTCTGTCATATTAAAGATATTTGAGTGAGTAGATAATGGCATGTGCACACTGGGTTCCTGGAGCCTGAGAAAGGGGACACATGGTACAGCAAAGGAGAGGATGTTAGTCAAAGACAATTACAGATGTGGCGGTTTTGCCCAGTCCTGGGCAGTGGCACTATAATACATCTCCTATGATGCTTTTAGTGGAGATGCCCTAAACTAGTGATGCTTCGTCTAGACCTTCTTTGCATGAGGTTATTATCATTCTGTCTTATTCTGTTAATGACTCTGAGAATCAGTCATTTTGGATGCCAGGAACTGAGTAAGGCTTGGGTGACTGTGCTTCTATTTTTTCATAGGGTCTTAAATCATTTGTCCCCAAATATTGTTATTTAATTTATCTCTTAGGTCACAGAATCACAACTCCATTCAGGTCAGCTCTGTGAAACACTGTGAAGAAACAGCAGCTGTTTTTGGATTCCATGGGCTCTCTTTCCCTTTTCCCTAGTATGTCCCTCCCGAGCCCACTCATTCTACATTCTTTCTGCATGCAGAATCACTTGTATTTAACTGCAATTACAGTTTTTCCTCTTTGATAAAGCAAAATAAATGAAGAAATAGAGAATCCTCAGGCATACTTTGTGTGTCCCTGTAGTCTCCGGCCCATTCTTTGGAAAACCACAGACTTCATCTAGATGCCAGCGTGTCCGTCATCGGAGTTTGTTCAGTGGTGTATTTACCAAGATCTTCACTTGAGCAGTGGCTTAACTTTTTAATCTTTGATTTATAATTTTACAGTTGCTGAGACAGAAGGAACCTCTTTGGAGGAGCATGACCTTTTCCTACATTGCTTCTCACCACTGCCACTGAACTTCCTGTATCCTGGCCCAAGACACCATCACCAAGAAGACCTTCCGGATGGGCCACTTATCCCCTAAGAGAGGAGGAACATCAACTGCAGTTTCCAACTAGATTGCCTTCTTCATGTCAAGTAATGGCTGCCATCAGGATCCGGTTAAAGACAGAACAACTGGACAGCTGCTTGGAGGACTAAACTATAAGGGCACCAAAATGACCACAGAGTGCGAAAACATCCTTGGAAATATACAGAGAGGAAAATAATACTAGCACTTATTTTAGGGAGAACTCTGTGTGGAATTGGAAGGAATGGTTTGATAAATTCCTTATGGGTAGAAAGTAAGGTGTAATCAAATATAGAGGAGCATGGGGATGTTTTACTACAGGGCTTCCATTTGTCCTACCGAAATATATAATTTGGGTGCCCCATCTGGATTGTTTGTGACCATAGAGGGTAGGCAGACTATCCCAATGGTCCTCCTGCTTGGTTCTTCCCCACACAGAGCTCAGCCTGTCCTCGTGTAAAGATCTGGCAAGTAGTGGTTTGAAGGAAACACCAATTTATTAGCCTACATGTCTCCATACTCTAGGGTTTGAAAATGAAAACATAATCATAGACTATCTTCCAGTTCTAGGATGTTAGTCCTTAGTATGTCTTCATTCACTTGAGGGTAAAGATTAACTAACACAGTAGATCAAGTCAAATAGAGCTTGAGCTCTTAGCCTATGGGCTGGGTGATCAGACTCTGTGTTGAGTTAATTCAATCAATGGAGACACTAGGTAGAGTTGAGATCTTTAAAAATATTTGGCTGAAGGGTGATATTACTGATTATTTGTAGATGAGGATGTCAAGGAACATTTTTAGAATCATGAAATATGGAATTGGTAATCACATTAAAAAATTCAACAAATAGTTAAGCACCTACTGGACACTGGAGACCTAGGTGTAAGATAGACATGGTTCCAAGGCTCCTGGGTGGCTCAGTTGGTTGAGCATCCGACTCTTCATTTTGGCTCAGGTCCTGATCTCAAGCTTGTGAGATCAAGCCCCTCATCAGGCTCTGCATTGAACTTGGTGCCTGCTTGGCGTTCTCTCTCTCCCTCTCCCTCTGCCCCCCCCCCCAGCTCTCTCGCTCTCTCTAAATAAATAAATAAGATAAACATGTTTCCTACATCATGGAGCTTACATCTTAGCTTTCTCTTGGATGTGAAGAGCAGTGGCCACAGCAAACAAGTGGACATAAGGTAGTCTCGAGTCTAGGATTCCAAAGTATAGCAATTCTTATTGCCTTAATCAAGCCTAGTTGATTTGTAAGATGTAAGTCTGCATTCTGTAACCGCTCTGTGAACCTGCCTAGACTGTTTCCCTAGCAAGCTGTATAAAATCCCATGGTGCCAGAGGAAGGGGTTAGGTTTAGCTGGGGCTTCTGGGGGTGAGAGATATCAAGTGACATGGGTCAGGAAATATGAAGGGATAGAATTCGGGAAGCAGCTATTGCTTCTGTTTTATGTGAGGAAATTGCAGGATGAAAAATGCTAGGCTGGGAACTCTGAGACCCAGATCTTCATTCTAATACTAACGAGCCATGTGACTGTGGGCATGTCATATCACATTCCACTTGGAGGTCTCTTAGGTGATCCAAGACCTCTTCCAGCTCTAAAAATGCTAACTTCAGGCCCCAGTCTACTGGACAACTGGCCAGTTTCTAACTCAACTTTTCTTAAGTTGTTAGGTCAAGTAGATCTGCAATAGTTACTTGACTGTTTTTTTTTTTTTTTTTTGGAGGCATATTTAACAACCTTATAGAATACAATGAATCTGGGGAGCCTGGGGGGCTCAGATGGTTGGGTGTCTGCCTTCGCATAGAGCCCTGCGTCTCGCTCCCTGCTCAGTGGAGGGCCTGCTTTCCCCTCTCCCTCTGCCTCTTCCCCTGCTTATACTCTCTCTTTCTCTCAAATGAGTAAATAAAATCTTAAAAAAAAAAAAAGAAAAAGAAAGAATACAATGAATCTGCTTCTCCCCTTAGGAGTTGAGCAGGTTCTAGAAACATTCCCTGTAGAGCTCACAGAGGCTTTATCCTCCTCTACCCTTTTTCCCATCTGTGCTTTCTCCCTCTTTTCCTTGATCACACTTCCACTGAGCATATACCATGTGGAACGTACCAGGTGTGTGCTAGGTTTGGAGATAACAAGCTAAACCTGATAGTTTCCCACACTCCAGAAGCTTTCACAGGAGTGGGTACAAAATCCTCCTTCCTTTCATCTGCTGTCTTTTCTTGGGAGTGTGCTGGCGGTCCTACCAGGGTAACCAGTTACAGGCAGATGTCCCATTCTGCTCAAGCAATTTTGTGGTACCTTGATATCCACATCTAGGCAATCACTTAGACCCAGGGTTACCATGAAAAAGTCTACGTCCAGATAGAGGGAAGAGACAATCATTTACTTCCTGGGATAAATCTGTAGAGGGACAGTCCTCCATACAGTGATGGCCCCTGTCTACCCCATCTCTGCCCAGGTTGGGAGAATCTAGGTGACTACTTACTAAACTCTAAAAATACTTCTTTCAATAAATGACATCTTTCCTGCATACTGTGCTTCATATATTCATGATGGCTGGTGGCCTCTTTAAATACATATATTTTGTATTTCTCAAGCTCATATGGCTGATAGGACTTAGAAGAGAAACAAAGGACTTGGTAACTCATGTAATTGGAAAGTTGACCCTGCAATAATTGACAGCATACTCAGATACTTCAGTGAGTGTTACTCTCATTAAACAGAAGTGGTATCGGTAAATTTACATGACTCTAGACATTCTAATGAAAAGGGCACATTCTTTTTTCTTCCCCCTGTATGTGCTAAAGGAGCTGTAGTAGAAAAGAAAATATTCTGTGGACCATCTCAGATTTTCAAATATGTGGATACTGGTCCTCGTGAAGGACAAAAACTCCAGATGATGGGCTGGTCTTTCCAACTGTATTTGCATAACCTGAAGTCTTGTAGCTCCTGCCATTGACTTAAAGCCAATTTACATTTGTTTTCTTTATACCTTTGGAGAGAAAATAAAAATCTTATTTTTCCAAGCAATTAAAACTCTTCTGCTTCAGCTAGGATGAAAGAATTAGGAGCTCTATCTCCTTGTACATAATTGCATGTTTCATCTTTGTTGTTTAATGATTGACAGAAAACTGATAAACTGAGACATCTCTGAATCAGGGTTGAATGTACTGTCTTGGTGGCTCCATAGCTAATTTGTTTGACTATTTTTCAACATTTCTTACTCTGTAATGGAAAGGTTTATTAAATATGAGGGGTGCAAAGCTTTCTGAATACTAATGAACTTATTTGCCAAAACTTAAATGTTCCTTCTTATCAGTGAATGCCTGTCTCACTTAACAGGATCCAAATTGAATAATGAAGAAAATTAGACTATATTGTACCCTCCAGAGATATTGTGTGTGAACTGTAATAGAATAGTGAGGGGGGAAGCAGGTCATATTTTAGAATAAAGAATAGATGATTTGGATCATATAAAAAAGGATTAACTCGGAGAAATCCACTTGTTTTCAAAGAAATATACTCAGTAATTTAATGAGCAGGATTTCCCATTGCACAAGTGATCTAGACCTTTGGCTAGCTTAAAATGAAAGTAAAGTCATAATCATATGGCAATGCATGCTAGGTTTCAATGGTTACAATTCACTAACCTTATCCCAGTGTAGGCCTCACATGCCTGTGATGGATAGGAAAATCAATAAGCTTGAAAAATGAACACAGATCTCCAGAGGAGTATAATAGGGAGATAGAGTTTGAGAAATTGCACCAATCCTTCCTTTTAGCATGATGCAATGGGGCTGTCCCTTGATTGGTATCTTTACTTCCATTGCCTTGGTGTTACTACTAAAAAAGTTGATCAGGATACCCTTCTCTTGCCAGCATTTGAAGGGCACCGTGGGAGCAAGATGGCTGCCCTCTAGGCCAGGGACACAGGCTGGGAGAACTTCAGCAGCCACACAAACTGTTAAATATGGTCAGGGTCAGACTGTATGGAGTAAATTAAAGTGATAGAGGGAAAGTGAAAGAGAATGTGAAGATGAGATTGTGCAAAGGTGGGAATTCACTCCTGTCAGGACTCAAATAGGAAGGTATCCATTGGAAAAGCAGGAGGTAATGAAGGACCCTAATGTAGAGAAAACAAAGAGAAGAATGAGTATTTCTAGAGTTTGTGTTAAAATTAATTATCCTGAGATTTCAGGAGGAAGAAAGGAAGATCAAGAAAAAGAGAAGTCTTTTCTTCTCTTTATGTGAAAAGTCTGTGAAGCCTGTGAAGTTTCAAAAACAAAACACAAATTTTTTAAAAAACTAAAATTATACTCTTCTAGGAAAAGAGGCTGAGCATTAACAGAAAGTTTGGTAATAGCAGGGTTTGTAGTTAGGGATTTACTCTCAATCTCCAAGAAGAGTGTTATGTGACATAGATTCAAAAGACAATGTGCTTTTTTAGCCATCATTTGGGGCTTCAATTGCAAAGGGAAAAAAGAATGGCCAACACATCTCAGATAAATACCAACCAACTGTGCAATATTTCATTTGAGATTTGTATTATCCCCAATTAAGTTAAAAAAGAGAGAGAGAGAGAGAGAGAGAGAGAGAGAGAGAGAGAGAGAGACCTAGTGTATTTGATTGCCTCTGTGGGAAGACTTGAGAATTACAAACTCAGATTTCTTCCTTGGAGTGAAAATTTGCTATTAAAAATTAAGTAAATAGAGAGTCTGGGGACATTAAGATTCATCTCCATCATTTCAAATCATGACCTGCTCCTTCAGAAAAAAAGAAGTTAGAACTCGGAAAGTAGGGAGGACAGGGGAAGGAGATGACTGATGGATGGGTGAACAAGAAGGGGAAATGAATACTGTAAAACCCAATAAGACTACACAGTTTGTGGGGAAATGAAATGAACAACAGATTTTGAAGGATAAGCAGATAATGAGGAATATGAGATAGTAAGACATTTAAAGGTTTACTTATTTACTTTCAAGACAGAGAGCTTGAGCAGAGGAAAGGGCAAAGGGAAAGTGAGAGAGAGAATCCCAAGCAGACTCCCTGCTGAGTGCGGTGGGGGGGGGTGCTCCATGTGGAGCTCCATGCCAGGATCGATCCCACAACCCCAAGACCATAACCTGAGCTGAAATCAAGAGTTAGATGCTTAACCAACTGAGTCACCCAGGTGCCCTGAGAGATAGCAAGACATTTAAACATTAGGAAATTACTAGGGAAAGTGAGAATGAATGAGGAATTAATGTGAGAGGGTGAGGATGGGAGGAAGTAATTGGAATGGGAAACAAAATGTGACTAATGGCTGTAAAGGGCAAGTTTGGACTCTTAATGGCATGTTCCCTAATTTTTGGAGAGCACACATGATCTAGAAATAAAGAAGGAAAAGATGGAAAGAGTTTATGGTTAACATGAAATCATGAGGACAATAAAGGAAGCAGTGTGAATCATGAGTCCTCAAGAACAAAAGCATTTCTGGAGAATTGTATTAGTCTATGTTCTCCCAGTCTTCTATGAGCAGAATCATCTTAATCTACCTTTTACAAAAGGTTGAATTATAAAATGAGTGCTATTAAAGGAAATAAAAGCTAAGCATTATTAGGAGAAGTTGAAGAAAAGATTGCATCTAGAACAACTGAAGTGGGGACTAAGCAAGCAAAAAATTTGAAATTCAGTCACTTAATGAAAGAACTGGAGATAACTGATTCAAATAGAAATCTGGGCAGTCATGAGGGAGGAAGTTTTAACTGTTGTAAATATTTTAGAATATATTCTTCCACAACATTTTTTTTTTCTCATAGAAATGAGTGAGATTAAGTTAAAAGCTTCTGAGTATTGCTTTAAACACTTTGGATGAGAGGATTTATAGCAATTCAAGTATTCCCAATAGTAGAAACAACATTAATTTTTCAAGATGACTAATATCTGGAGCAGATCTAAATGCCTGTGATTATCTTTTGCTTTCTTGTGTTTGTGCAGGGGATTCCTTTCAGCCAGACAGTACCAGACCCCCTTCAGAGGGAAGCTGATAAGGTAATTTAGGTGGAAAGGCCTAATGAGATAATGATGCTAAGGCCAGTTAACACCTAATAAGAACATAACCACCAGGGATGATATTGTTGCTTATTAATTATAATGATGATGTGGAGGAAAGAGACAAGGTGGCACTCATTTAGCAGAGAGCACTCAGGAGTAAAGCTGTTTTCCCAAAGGGCAAGATGCAGTCAGTTAGAGTTAGAAGTAGGGCAACATTTAGCAGAGTTGGAAATTTATGGCCATTGGGTTATCCTGGCAACCGCAGAACTGGAGGCCAAGCAGGAGGTAACAGACGCCTTCCTGAGGTGGCCCTGGGCTGGAGTGGAGATTGCTGTGGTTGAGGGGCAGGCCATGCACAGAGGCAGAGACTCCAGGCTGATTTTTGGGGGCAGTCTGCTTGCCTTAGATTCCATAGTGGTCATTCGTGGGCAGACGGGCAGGTGTCCAGAACTGGACTGGGCAGCCTTTCCCTTTCCACTCCACTCAGTCCTGTGAATCAGACCCGTGGTGCAGCTCTTCAATCAGTGCTGGAGTCGTGCCCTATCGGGGAAGTCCAGAAGATCCTCTGGCCCTGTTTTTAGAGGCATAGATCTAATCTTCATCTGCTAATTTGAATTTAAAGTTGCTTGGTGTTCATCTGTCTCCACTCTGCTTCCTAAATTCTCTGTGGGTCTGGGCACCTACGCGTTCACCCAGAGCAGGGGAATTGTAGGATCAGTTCATTGTAGATACACCGTCTGTATTAATCACATGTGATTAGTCGAGAATGTGAGGAACAAACAGCCATGTGGAAAAACATGGAGCTTTTGGAAATCTTGTGAGTCCTTAAGAGAAGCATAGAAAAGACTTAAAATCCAGGAACAGGCTAGGGGAGATGATTCGCAGCCCAGAAAGGCCCTGAAACTCCCCTTCTTATTCATCGTCTGTCCCCTCACCATGTGGGTCTCAATCTGGATCCTACACCCTACGCCATCACTCCCTTCTCTCTGGGCCTGGGGATACCACATTTGGACTGATGGGGGTGGTTTTCCACACCTTTCCGTGCTACTTATTTTATTAGCTGGATGAGTGCCATTTCACAGGATTTTTCTTGTTCTATGTGATGATGTCACTGACTCTGACACAGAAAGGAAATAACATCCTCATCATTAACTTTTCAAAGCAAGTATATTTTATTTTTATTAAATGTGTGGTTTGAGAGTGGAAAGAAGTGAAAAGTGCTGGACAGGAAGACAGAAGGTGTACCTCTAGTCCTGACCCTTATACATATCAGCCCTGTAACCCTGGGTAAATCTCTTACTTTTGTGAGCCTAGCTTCCCTGTACATAAAATGAAGGGTTGGTTAGGGTAATCTTTATGGTTTTATAGCCATTTCCAGCCTTCAAATTCTGTACTTCTGCATATGCGTTCATAAGAATCCTATATCTATTAAATCTTTATGAGAGAAGCAATTGGTAAACGCATAGGATGACAAATATTGTATTAAATCCATCGGTCAGAGTGAGCAATAAAGGCTGAGGTTACCAATGAACCAACAGCAAAACTATTTATTGAGCACTAACTATGAGGCAGCCATATGCCAACCTTAAAGGCAGGCGTTTTACAGATGAGCAAACAAAGGTTTCAAAAAATGAAATAGGGACATTCAAGATCATATAGTTAATAAGGGGGTGGAGCCAACATTCCAACCCAGATCTCCCTGAAACGGAAACCTTTTACCTTAATCACCACTGTGTGTATCCCTCTCAATTTAGAACCCAATACTTACGTCCCATACCTGATGGCACTGAAATTTTCTTCAGTCACAGTTGTTCTTAACTAGGGATGGAAGGAAGAGCGAGGTAGGGAGCGGTCTGAAAAATGTCCCCAGTCGATTCTGATACACACATCTTTCTGCCTCTACATCCATTTTGAGACCTCACCTAGGCAGAGTCATACCAACATAATTACATAGACAGTACCTTCTAGGAAAACTTTCTGCCACGTGCAGTTCTCATTTCTGTTTCTCAACACGGCTTTAAGGTAGGCAAGGGAATCGGACACAATTATTTCTCCTGTTTTCCCAATGGGAAATTGAAACAAAGAGAATTGATTAATGCAACTTCACGCACCCAGTGGTCACAGAATTGATGTGAGGACTCACACTTTAAGACTCCAGCCACCACAAGACATTGTCTTTTAGCCAATTCAATTAATAATGTATTTTATATAAAGGAAATATGTCATTTTGTTCCCCCCTGGAGTTTCCTAGCAGATATGTCATTTTGGTGACATTATTTTATTTGGAATATCTGTAAAATCAGCATCTCTGAAAAGTACCAGCTGCAATAGCCATTGACAAATACCAAATGGAGGAGAAGGGTTTCTTAACCAGGCATTTCTATGAACAAAAAAATGACTTTTTAAACCTTCACTGACTGGTCCCAGAAAAGTGCATCATTAAGGTCATTAAGAGCGTTTAGGTGCCGAAAACAGAGAGGAGCTCTTCACTGTTCATATGCTTTGAAAGTAATACAAATTATTCTTTTTTTTTTTTTTGTAAATAAGAATTGCTGGCATCTAGGATTTCAAATTGCTTTTCAATAATTTATTTTAATGCCACACAGACAAGGACCTAGTTTTAGTCTTAATTCATGATTCTTTACAATTTAAAATGCATTTGGTCTTCTTTCTTTGTTTTGGTTTCTTCTCTTTCCTTTTGCTAAATAAATTCTAAATTCTTGCTCCATATGGTTGCATTTAGCTACTTGTGAAAAATTAGAAATATACAGTTATAGGATCTGATTAAATAAAGATACCTTAGAATATAATATTGCCATTTAGAAGAATCAGGCAGCCCTATATGGAATGCTCTGCAAGATATATAGTTAAAATTTAAAAAGCAAGATAGAGAACAGCACGTATGGTAAGCTTCCATTTATATAAATACAAATCTATCTGTTTATATACATTCCTTAGCTGTAAAGGACGTTTAAGGAACAGGTAATAGTGGTTGCCTCTGGGGAGAAAGTGACTGCTGGGAGATTGGAGGGAGATTCTATATATACTCTGTTGTCCCTTTTATATAGTGTATCATGTTCATGTACTGCCTATTCATTTTTTTTAGAAAGAAGGAGGTAGAGCTATTTGTACTGAGATGAAAAAATACAAAAGACATATTGTTAGGTATAAAAAGCAAGTTGCAGAATAATATGAATAGTATATGATTTTATTTTTATAAAGTAATTATACATACATATATGTGTGTGTACACATACACATACACACATCTGTAAGGATATGTACCAAATTGTTAGTGGTTCTCCCTAGGGAGTACAATATGAGAATAGTGTATATGTGTGTGCGTGTGTGTGTGTGTGTGTGAACTTTTTATATCCTTTGTACTTTTATATTGTCTAATTTTTTTAATGAAAAGCACATACTAATTCACAATAAATAACTCATAAAATCCAAACCCAACCAAAGGATTGCACTTGACTTCTACACACCTGTAAACAAAATTTCCCAGATCAGCTTTTCTGGTCAGCCATGTTTTGTTTTTTATATCCCACATATTCACTTCACATCTCCTTAACCTCTTTTCTGAAGCTTCCTGAACTTTCTGTTCCTTTGTCTTTGCTCTCCTACATCCCCCTTTATCAATAGGGCCCAGCCAAGGTCATGACCAAGAAATCATGGTAATCCTAATGATAGTTCCTCTCTCAACTTTGTTCCCTTCAATCAATCCAGAATTATGCAACTGAAACCCTCATTCCTACTTTAGAGACTTCAACCAGGACTAAATCTGTCTACTTCTTTAATACAATTTCTATGCCTTCTGGATCATTCCTATCAGCGTAGTTTCAATCTGGTTTAAGTTTTAGTGATGAAAACTCCACTCAACCTCTCTGAACTCCTCACCCCTCCAAATACCATCCCACTTCTTTGAACTTTACAGTAATATTCCTCAAGAAAGTTGGCCTTACTTTTGTAAAGACACTTCCTCTCCCTTCTCTCATTCATTTTTAAAAAAAATTATTTATTTGAGAGAGAGAGAGAGAGACAGAGAGCATGAGCTGGGGGGAGGAGCAGAAGGAGAGGGAGAAGCAGACTCCCTTCTGAGCGGGGAGCCTGACATGGGGCTCGATCCCAGGACTCTGAGATTATGACATGAGATGAAGGCAGATGCAAGGGATTGAGCCACCCAGGCACCCCATCTCCCATTCATTTTGAAAACCACTCCTCTTTCAGCCCTACCACTCTCTGCCTTGTCAAGGTGACTTAGAGTATTTACTTGTCAAATCCAGTGGTAATTTTCAGTCCTCATCTTTGCTTCCTCTTAACTCATTGGTTGCAGCTGATCTCTTTCTCCATCTTGAAACACTTTCTCTCTTGGCCTTCTGGGCACCTCTCTCTTGCATCTCCTACCTCACAATCTTCTTCGTCTTAGTTTCTTCTTTATCCTCTTCACCTTGAAATACCAGAACTGTTCAATGCTCAGTTCTTGAGCCACCACCTGCCTTCTCTATTTAAATTCCTTCCCCTGGCAATCTCATCTAGCCCCTTGACTTTGAACCCCATTTCCATGCTGATGTCTTTCAAGTTTTATGTCTAAACCCTAACCTGGCCCTAAATTACAAACCCGTTGTCTTCTTGACACCACTATTTAGCTTTTTTATCAGGCATCTTAAATTTAGCATGTACGAAATAGATAGACCTACCCCCACCATCCTTTCTGTATCAGTAAATGGCAACTCAACTGAAACTCTACATTCTAGATAAGTCCTGAATATGATTACTTTCACTACTGCCACCATTAAAGCCCTAGTCCAAGCCTCAGTATCACTTACTTGTATTAGCTCAATACTGTTTTGGATGATTATGTGTCAACAATGTTGATAATGGGTGAGGCTGTGCATGTACAGTGTGGGCAAAGAGCATATAAAAAATCTCTGTAATTTTCCCTGAACTTTTCTGTGAACCTAAAGCTTCTCTAAAAAAGAAAAACAAAGCATTTTAAAAACCTTAAAAGATACATAAATGAGATTATGTCACTGCTCTGCTCAAAACCCTACAATGGCTCTCATCTCACTCTCAGTGAAATCTAAAATCCTTACCATGGACTTCAAGACCAATCATGTTCTCTGTACTCATTCTACATCTCTGGTCTCATCCTCTATCACTGCCCCTTCACTGTTCTCACTCTACATTGAACTCCTTCCTGGTTTCTGAACATACCAAGAATGCTTCCACCTCAGGGACTTTGCATTTGCTGTATGTAGTGTCTGTCTGGAATGATCTTTTCTCCGATATCCATATGGCTCAGTTCTCTCCCTTCGATCTGTCCAAATGCCACTTATCAGAGAGCCTTCCTTGAATACCTTTAGAATAGCACTTTTCTCACTTACTCTGTCCCTTTTTTCTTCTGAGCAATTACCATCATCTGAAGCATTATATATCTATCTATTATTTTCTTATTATAAGAAAATAAGCACTGGGGATTTAAGCTCCATGAGAACAGGAACCTTGTTTTGTTAACCACAACATCCTCAACGTTTAGAAGAATTATTGTTATGGAGAAGAATGCTAAAAAAAAATTCACTGAAAAGAACATTAAGAGGTTCACTACACGTCCTCTAGCATATTCAAATTATATGGAATGTGTCTTAAGACATTTACTTCCCCATCTCAACTTTCTCATTTTTCTTTTTAAAAATTTGTTTAACTTTTTATTTTGAAATAATTATAGACTCAAGTATTTGCAAACACAGTACACAGAAATTCCATATTTTACTCAAACTTTACTCAAGTTTCTCCTGCTTTCTTCCATAAGTCTTTCTAAACAGACCTTCAGAACTCTTCCATCACTATTTCATAGTCAAGCCATTGATAAACTTTATTCAACACCAACATCAAATCCCTTCTCAAAGATGACTGTCCTACTCAAGGGAGAGATAAGATACTTCAATTAAATGGGAAAAATGTTTTATCTTATTTTTTTTAAAGATTTTATTTATTTATTCGACAGAGAGACAGCCAGTGAGAGAGGGAACACAAGCGGGGGAGCGGGAGAGGAAGAAGCAGGCTCCCAGCGAGGAGCCTGATGTGGGGCTTGATCCCAGAATGCCGGGATCACGCCCTGAGCGGAAGGCAGACGCTTAATGACCATGCTACCCAGGTGACCCATTTTTTAAAGACTATTTACTAATTTATCTGAGAGAGAGAGAGCATGAAAGTAAGAGATGGAGAGAGCATGCACAAGCAGGGGGAGGTAGCAAAGGGAGAGTGAAAAGCAGACTCCCTGAAGAGGGGGCCTGATCCCAGGACCCAGAGATCATGACCCGTGCCAAAGGCAGATGCTTAACTGACTGAGCCACGCAGGTGCCCCTGTTTTACCTTATTTTAATACTAATAATCCAGAAGAGAAAAGCCTTTTCATCTCTTAGGTTTGCAGGTCCTATGGAAAGATGCTGTCTCTCTTGTAAGTTCTGAATAGCAACTTGTTTGCTGTGATTTCTAAAGATAGGTGAAATGATAATTTGTTGACTCTAGTGTGTACTCATTTATCTCTTGTATGCAACTGTTTAGGAAGAGTTGAATAAAAACAAATATGTGGTTTCCTATATATGTTCATATTTTTAAAAGAAATTATTCTGCAGAGAACCTGTCATTCATTTATTCAACAAATATTTATTGTGTACCTACTGTGTGCCAAAGCTCCATGACAACAATGGTATTTTATCTCCCAAGATGATCTGGAAGAACACCACCTTTAAGACACTAAAGTACTAAAAAATAGATTGAAAACTCTTCCTGTCTTCCAGGTAAGTAGGTTACTCTCCATTGAATGGGCATTCATGTTCAGGAGACAAGGGCATTCAATGTTTATAGCAGCAATGTCCACACTAGTCAAACTGTGGAAAGAGCCCAGACATCCATCAACAGATGAATGGATAAAGAAGACACACACACACACACACACACACACACACTGGAATATTACTCAGCCATCAGAAAGGATGAATACTTATCATTTACATCGATGTGGATGGAACTGGAGGGTATTATAATGAGTGAAATAAGTCAATCAGAGAAAGAAAATTATATGGTTTCACTCATATAGGGAATATAAGAAACAGTGCAGAGGACCACAGGGGAAGGGAGGGAAAACTGAATGGGAAGAAATCAGAGAGGGAGACAAACCATGAGAGACTCTAGACTCCAGGAAAGAAACTGAAGGTTGTGGAAACAGGGGTGGGTGGGGGATGGGGTAATTGGGTGATGGGCATTAAGGAGGGCACATAATGTGATGAGCACTGGGTGTTATATGCAACTGATGAATTATTGAACTCTACATTTGAAACCAATGATGTACTGTATGTTGGCTAATTGAATTTAAATAAAAAAAGGAGACAAGGGCATTATTATGCTTTAATAACTGGTTTCCAGGGTTAAAAAAATCAGTGTGCCTTTCAATATACTTGAAATATTTAAAATAACCTACCATTTGAGAAGATAAGATGCACTGATTTAGTGATCAGAAAAAAGAGGACATAACTGGGACATCACTATCCTCTATTGTTAAAATGAGCATGTATTAAACGCCTTGTAAACACTGTCTTCAAGTTAAGTATTAGTTAGAAACCTTCCCCACATCAGTGTTCTCCCATAATCAAATCTCTTTGCCAGTATTAGCAGGGTGATCATTCACCTCATTTGCCTGAAATGTCCTAGTTCACACCTGTTGTTTCAGCATAATTGTTAACTGCACCTCCTTTCACTCTGTAAAGAATCTTGGTTTGGACGATAAATTACATAGTCAATCTAAGCATTAGGATCTCTGGGATAAATGATCAAGGCGCCATTCCTATTTATTGGTATTACCTTGTCACAAGCTGTAAAAACAGTTTTCTTTTTGATTGTTTCTTCCTGAGTTGTCACAAAGACCTTCACATAAAATCACTCTGTCCCATTAAAGCAATTATTGAAACCCCTTTCAGTAATGACCACTTGTTTTAGTTTTCCTCCTCAGATTCCAAAGACCAAATGCAGACTTCACTTTTCTGGGTCAGTGTCATAATTGTTCAGAGGCATAGCCTTGCACAGAGAAAATTTTGTCTATCTAATCCACAAGAATCTTAAAGAGACATTTTTCCTTGGTAACATTATCTGGTAGAAAGAGTCTGTGAATGACTACTAATTTGAGCCCAGAGAATGGAAAGCCTGACATACTTAATTTCAATGGAACATATGTATTTCTGGACCAAGATACCTACCTAATGTCTCCAGAGTGCTACTAGGGAATAAGTAATTGAAAGGTGACCTCCTTAGATATAATCTCTGTTAAAACTATTTAATCTCAGTGGTTCACAAGGAAAACCTTTCTTGAGTTGAGGAATGGAACGAAATTTCTGGGATTACATGTTTCTACAAGTGTATTTTTGGCCAAATCTAGTAGCAGCACCTTCATTGATTCATTAATTTTGGAAAACTGATCACTTGTTTTTCTCATCAAAGGCTGTGTCCTCATAGCACTAAAGCACCCAATCAATTTGATGTTTAAAAAAGTTACTTTTTAAAAATGTGGGATTATGAAAACAACTAGTGAGAGAACGGAATTGTTTTCACCTAATTGTTTGGCTGTTTCTTAACCTATCTGTAAATGGTGGTGCTGCCTTTTGCCCTGCTGATGATTGCTAGGAGAGTAAACGACATACTTAGTAAAACACTATGAACATTTGGGATAACAGACTGAATTACTTTATCATTCTTGTTTGTAGTCTGCTTGAAAAATTAAGTTGAATGAAACAAAGTGGCTGAAACGTGTTTTTCTTTCTTTGTTCCCTTCTCTACTTAAAATGAAAGTGTATCTTTAAAAAATATTATTACTGAGACAGTCAACTTCATTGTATGACACTGATAGACCTTGAAGTATCAACTACACTCCCCTGGTTTTTTTTTTTTTTTAAAGATTTTATTTATTTATTTGACAGAGACAGCCAGCGAGAGAGGGAACACAAGCAGGGGGAGTGGGAGAGGGAGAAGCAGGCTCCCAGTGGAAGAGCCTGATGCGCGGCTTGATTCCGGAACGTTGGGATCACGCCCTGAGCCAAAGGCAGATGCTTAAAGACTGCGCCACCCAGGCGCCCCTCCTCTGTTGTTTTTTAAAAAAATCCCAGGCTTTTATCAAAATTTAGAATTCTACCAAATTTTTATCAAAATTAAGGATCAGGAACACCAGGCTCCTAAATTCCTTCTTAACCCAAGGGACTGGATTAAAAGCTAAAGAAAAATTTTCCTCATAATTCCTCCTTTTCCTATTTCAGGCATCAACTCTACTTCCTTCATCCTACCTCATCTGTCCCTTTAGGAAACGCACTGCAAAACCCGGAGAGCCTCCTTTCTTAGGAGTCAAAGACAGTTCCTTTCCCAGTAGTTCCCTGGCCTGTTTGTGAAACATGGTCTTGGCAATTGCCCTGACAGTCCCATAGTCCTGAGTAACTGGGGAAGTTCCATGATTCGGAAACAGTGGCATCAGTGGTTGGAGGGGTTGGGGTGATAGACCAGGCTTCTGGTCTTCCAGATAACGATTTCCATTGGAATTATCTTAATAGGTCATATTATATATTATATACTAAAAATACCTGCAGTTCTCTTAAAGGATAAAGGACCTGCAAAAAGAAGGTAAAGAGTTGATATACTAGGAAAAAATATATATTTAATATATATATTTTTCTGAATACTAATGACTTATTCCTAATTATGGGACAGGAACTACCCAGAAAATACCGCATCTTTTCTTGGCAAGGTTATGTTGAGGAGCATGTGCACATCTCTGCAATTCTCGAGATTTACCTGCTGTCTTTCAGCCAACAGTATGTCAAGAATTTAGTGATGTGCCAAGATGAGAGCTTGGGTGTCAGAACTGGGAAATCTGAGACATGACCATTTGGTTGAAGAACTCTAAGTTCCCCGAACATTCTTGTTCCATGAGTGGTTCACAAAAAACCCCTTAGATGTTACCATAGCAACTGTAAGTTTCCCAAACGGGAAACTGGGGCAGGGGGGCAGCGCAGGGGTGGGGTATGTGTTTGTGGTGGAAGGGTGACATTTTTCACAATATATTTTGCTGGAAGGTCTACACTTCAGCAGGAGCAGCTTTAGGAAATGCTGGTAAGTGGTTTTTTAGCAATATTTGCTTATTTTGGAACCACTCTTCCTCTCTACTTCCCCTGCTTAGAGGTGTAATTTTGTAACCTGGTTATCCAAGGTCCCCTCCCTGTGGCCCTCACCTGAGCTGACATGTTCTGGACCTTGTCTACTCCTCATGTTGACCCAATTTCCTATCAAATTCTATCTAATGTCCCATTACCCCTGGATATTTATTTCTGCTTTCCAAGGGAGCCGAGGGTTATCTGGTAATCTAATTGGAACGAGAGTCAAAAGGGTAACAGCGCTTTAATACACTGTCCCTTGTACAATGGAAGTAGAACGTTGGGGTTTATACTTCCATGGGGAGAAGCAGTATTTTCGCTTAAAAATATGACTTTTCAGTGGTGAAGTTTCAGAAACTACATTTTAAATGAGTGGGAGTAATATTTTGGGGACATGGACACACTTTTTAGCACTCTTAAAATCATGCACAAACATTTACTCTGAGCATAAAGAAGGCTGGGCCCTTGAGCTTGGGAGAATCAGAGTCTCTGTTTTGTGGAGCCAGGTTTCATCACTGTTGAGGGAGGAGGTGCTGGTAGGGAGCGAGGCCGCCCAAGAACGTGCCTAACTGCTCTGTCAACAGGAAGACCAAGGTACATACCTTTCTGGGGGTGGGGGGAGGAAGGGTTGGCACAGAGAGAGGCTGCTTGGCACCCTTCCCATGGGCACATGCACCCTCACCCAGGCACTCCCGGCCTCACCCCGTGGTTTGCCTACAGGATGATTCCTAAAAGATCAGAAAGACAAATGATTCAGAAGCGCCTGCAGCTGATTCCTACTTAGAATATGTAATCTCACAATCCGCGCCTGTTTTCTTTTAAATGCTTATACGCCTCTGATCAAATCTTCTCTTTGCTCTTCTAACTGTCCCTTTGAAAACAGCAGCACTGCTTTATTTCTGATTACATAAATGACTTAAGCCAAATAACTTTTAAAAAAATGCCCACAGCAGTTTTTATTTGACACTGTTTATATTTCATTTTTGCTATTCTAATCCAAGATTTTCTGAATATCTTCCTAGCTGAGCCAGGACACATTTGCTGAGTTATTGACTGGGCAGGGCTCTGATTTAAGCTCTTAGAAAAATTTCCCATGTGACTTGGAGTGATTTTCAGTGGGAATCAAGAGCACGATTGTTGGTTCCTAATAATTATGTGGTTTCTATATGCAAATGTATGTCTTTCACATGCAAAAATGCATACAGGGCATAGGATTTCCAGCACTGGCTCAAGTGCACACGTGCACATGCACACAAACACACAAGCACACACACACGTGCACCACGAGTCTCTGCTCTTCATTTACTAGCTGTTCTCTCATTTGAAGTAACTTCTCCATGGCCCCTATCACTATTAAATAATAACAATTTCAGAAAGATGCTTGAGCAAAACAACCTAAAGTTATAATCGTTCAGTTTTAAAAAAGAATGGCATTGCAACTTGACACACACACACAGCTCAACAGGGATTTTTCTGGGAAAGTGATGAGGTAAATACATTTTATTTTATTATTTATTTATTTATTTATGTATTTATTTTTAAAGATTTTATTTATTTATTTTGAGAGAGAAAGTATGAGCGGGGGGGAGGGAGGTGCAAAGGGAGAGGGAGAGAGAGAATCCCAAGCAGACTACAAGCCCAGCACACAGTCTGACACGGGGCTTGATCTCACTACCCTCAGATCATGACCTGAGCTGAAATCAAGAGTTGGACACTTAACTGACTGAGCCACCCAGTCACCCCTATTTAATTTTTTTTAAAAGATTTTATTTCTAAGTAAACTCTACACCCAACATGGGGCTTGAACTCAGAACCAGAGATCAAGATCTGCACACCCTACCAACTGAGCCAGCCAGGCACCTTGGGGTAAGTACAGTTTAGAACTTAGTAAACAGCTTCTGTTTTATTAGCAAAGAAGTAAATAGGGAGTTTTATCGTGGTGGTAAGGCATGAAGAAATGCCATTCAGAAAGGGTTTTTTTTCAAATGCAATGCAGATCTGTGTGCGTGAGCCCATGCCATTTTTGCTGTTTTCTATTAAAACCACAATATTAACTCTGTTAAGAGATTATTACAGTGGTGTGCAAAGCTGCAATGATGCCAAATTCACAAAGTTCTCAGTAAAACTGAGCAGGGGAGAAAACATATATGAGAAATAAAAAAGACCGAAACAATTTTAAATTAGGTTCGAGGTTGCCCCCTTTTAGAAAGGAAGCTATTAGTTATTATTGTACCATATTTTAAAAATTCCCGTATCATGTAAGTTGCTAAATAATAATAGCAGATAACAATTTTTGACTACTGACTCTGTTCCAGGAGCCACGCTTAACACTGTACTTGCTTTGTTCTCATTTGAGTCTCATACTTTTCCCGTGGATGAAGCTATTGTTATGCCCATCTTAATAGATGTGTGTGCATTTTGGAGACATGTAGGTGTAACAGCCCACGCGTAGAACATGTGAACTTGAAATTTCCCTGAAGAGATCTCAGTGACTCTTACACGGGAGCTGTGTCGGGATATGTCGAGAGGGTAATTTTTTTTTCTTCAAGTCACTCTTGATGTGCTCCATAGCATCACGATGTTTCTAAGCGTGTGCACATGTCCAGCACACATTTCAGTTTTTGTCACCAGTTTTTCCCCCCTTTTCTATTCCCTTCATATTTATGATGGGCAATTCTTCTCACTTTGAAGTCTCTTGCTGTGGAATTTTTTTCCAGTAATATTTCATGGTAGTTCATCTTTCTCAGGAAGTCACCTTTAGAACTTTCAGAGGGGTATTAACTTTTTAAAACACAAACACACAAAAAGTCTTACACTCAGCATGAGAGCAATGTTATGTCTCCCAGTGCCATCTTCCCAGTGACTGCACGGGCCACGATGGCTAATGTCATTGTAGCCAGGACCCCACCCTGTTCCTTTTCTGTCTTTCTTGTGGCTTGGGGGCTTTATAGCTTTCGCATCTCTTTGCCTAGCTCTGAGATCAGGCTCCCTGACACTGTACCTCTGTGTTGCTTGCAGAGGCAACTTAAAACATACAATCTCCAGACGGGAATGATTTCGCAAAATTAAAAACAGACAGGGGGCAGAGAAGGCGGGAGGTGTCAAATGTTCCTTCTATCCCACTATCAGTCTGATGTGGTGGCCTTGTTCCTACCTAGTCCCCCTCCACGCTGTCCACTACCCACAGTTAAAATGCCTGAAATGTTAACAAAATACACATGGATAGAGATATGTATACCCTTCCTTCTGCCTCCTAACCCAACACATGGAGTTTTAATTGTGGCTTATTTCAACTTAATTTTGCTTCACCCTTAGGATGAAAGAGACTTATTTCAATAAGTCAATATTGTAAAGCATGTAAGTACTTACAAATTCAGCTTAGCCATCTCAGAAGAAAAATGACTTTGGTGGATATTGAGCATCTGCTTTTGGAGTGAGCTTCCTGTTCTTTCCAAGCACAAACATGGTCATATTGATGAGCTGCTATCAAAGTTACTGAATGTATAATGCACACTCTTTTATTCATTATTAATGCACACAAGTAAATAAAATCTCTGTTCTGGTTAGAAACAAATCTAATAGAAAACAGGCAAAAGAGGTATGGATAGGGAAGCAATATCACGTAACATATCCTTTCCTCAGTCCCTGCCTTGGGCAAGATATGGAATCCAGCAGCTCAGGAGTGCTGGGAGGTTTTATTACAAATGGAGAATTTCCCAGTTATCACAGATCTTAAAATCCCCGTGGTTCAGTGTGATTCATTAAGGCATCACTGGACTCAAGGTGAAGACTCACAGGGAGATGGGATGGCTATCTCTGAATGCAGAAATAGTTATTAAGAAGCCTACGAGAACTACCATTCTCTTCATTGCATTGCTCTACTGTTTTCAGGTCTTACCTTAATTTTTCCTTCCCTCCCCTCCCACCCTTCTCCTCCCCCCTCCCCCTCCCTCCTTTTCCTTCTTTCCTTCCTCTTTCTTTCTTTCCTTCTTTCCTTCTTTTTCTAGGCTCCATGCCCAGCGTGGGGCTTGAACTCACATCCCTGAGATCAAGAATTGCATGCTCTACCACCCCATAGATCACATATTCATTTTAAAATCCATACCAGGCAAAAGGCTGCTACAGGTTAGGCCGCATCTAATCTCTAGCATGCCTCCTGCACATAGCCAGAGTATGTACTTCTAGTTGTGCCCAACTTTCAAGGTGGTTTCAGGCACAATTTCTGAGTTCTAGTGGGTACGAAAGCCCTTGTATCCTGCTCTTGTTTTTGTTGTTCTTAGTATCTTGCATGACTTTCTGCGAGATCTGACCCATGGAATCCTGTAGCACAAAAATGATAAGATGTTTGGTATCTTTCATTTTCTGCAAATAGTCTGTATTTACAATACTACTCTAGTGGTTTCTGACTACCGCTCAGGGTGATTTTGCTTAGCCTAGCGGAATGTCCTGGAAACTACTGGCAGTGATTTAGCCTCCAAAATTGGAACGCATTAGTAGAGACAGAAAGCCTATGAACAAATAGTGGGCATGAGCCAGAGTAAATAAGTGTGGTTCATGAGCTGCGGTTAGAAATGTCTCTCTTTCAGTATGCAGGGCAAAACTTTTGCCAGAATTTGCCATAAAGTCATCACACAAAGCAGTTTTTCCTCCCAGTAAGACAGACTCAATGAAAGAGGGCTTCTAATCTCACAATCAACTTTTGGGGCTGCAGTCATAGGTCATGCCAAAGTAGACGGAGCTGAGGGGTCCTTTTCTCCAGCTAGCCTTACTTACCCTGCCTACTGCCAAGCCTCTGTGAAAAAGAATGAAATCCACAAGGGAGTGAGGAGGAGGTTGGAAGGGTTGGAAGAGGAAAGACTCTTTGTAACACTGAAAGCTCCTCCCAGGATCTCATAACAAACCACAGAGTCAGTTTGCTTCCTCTCTTTTCCAAACCCAAACTTGGCCCTTACTGTATAACTCCTTCGAAGCACTTGGTGAAGTTATCATTACTGGGTGAAGCATTAAGACACCTTCCTCTGCAGAGATCTGTCGGAGGCTCAGAAGCTGAAGGAGACAGACATACGTGGTTTTCACTTTACGCAGCTTGCATTTTCCTTTAGAACTTAACTCCTTGACCACACATTACAGAAGGATTTAGTACATTTGGATTGGAATAGCATGATTTCTGGTGCAGTGTGCATGCTTGCCCTCTGAGCTTGGAGTCTGGTTTCATGCAGTTTTTTTATTCCTGTGTAGACTGTGCAGTCTTAGCAACCACTGAAACCGAAGAAGAAACTTTTTTTTTTTTTTTGAAACTGAAGAAGCCATTAATCAATACTCCATAAGACTCATTCACTGTGGGGATATTATTGTAGGGGCATGTATAGTTTACCTTTAAACAAGGAAGATAATGAGAGACATCATTTTACAAAGCCTTTTTATGATCACCATTGTCATCATACCATAAAAGAGTAAAATACAGGTAAATATTTTAGAAAAACCTCAGGCATGACAACTTAAGGAATAAAAAAATCTGAAATATTATTTCTGCATTAGTTAACAAATTTCCTAATTCATTCCAATATTTATGGATCCCATATTTAAATTCAACCAATATTCATTGGACACCCACTATGTGCCAGGCCTTATGCTAGGTACCAAGACTACAAAGATGATAAACAGAGCAAATCTATTAAAATGTTGACAACAGTCAGTTCTCAATGGTGGAACTTAATTTACACTCTGTTCAATTTAGAAAATTAAATGAAATGTCTTTTTTTCCCCCACAAAGAAAGAAAAAGGACAGTCTCTCCAGGAGCTCGATGGACATGGAAACGAGTGACCCAACAATCTAAATACAGGGTGATAAGCAGAATAATAGAGGGATGCTCAGAGATGGCACAGTTTCCTTCGAGGAGGATATGAATCTGGTATTCTACCCTGGAGGGCAGAACTGATTTAAGAGAAAAGTCAAGTTCTGTTTTAGACTCCCGTGTCTTGCTTATCCATGTGATTACAAATTGCTTAATCTCTCTAATTTATAGCTTCTTCCCCTGTCACATGGGGATAATACTCTCCATCTTATTTAGTTTTAGGATTGTTGAAAGGATTAAATGTGAAAATATATATTAAAGGGTCAAAAGGGGCACCTGGGTGCTCAGTCAGTTAAGTGCCTTTGGCTCAGGTCATGATCTCAGAGTCCTGGATTCGAGCCCAGCATCAGGCTCTCTGCTCAGCAGGGAGTCTGCTTCTCCCTCTTCCTCTGCCCCTTCCCCATCGCCCCTCATGCTTGTGCGAGCGTGCGTGCTCTCTCTCTCAAATAGATAAATAAAATCTTAAAAAAAGGGGGCCAAAAGAACATAATATAAATATAAGATGCTATTATTATTATTATTGGTCTCAGAGCCTTAAGCCTTACTTGATGAACAAAAATGCATAGCCAACAGCACTTTGTCATGTATATCAAATATATATTTGACTACAGAAAGTTATGCATCATTTTTCTTTCATCTGAACATCTCCAAACCCCTTCCCCAAAGTCCCATAGCCAAGGACTTTAAAGAAGAAGCAATTAGGCTCATATTGAATAGGTCCTTAAAGAAGAAACACCTAGGGTCAGATTGAATAGGTTCTTAAAGAAGAAACACCTAGGGTCAGATTGAATAGGTACAGACATCAGCTGGGGGAAACAACAGGCTTTTGTCTCAAGTGAAGCTAGAAGGCAGAATAATCTCACGGAATAAACATGGGCTTTGGGATAAATGGACCTGTAGTATCTTAACATCACTGCATCTCAACTTTTCCTTTTGTGGTGGGATAATAATACCTACCTCAAGGTTTTGTGAGAAATAAGTACGTGAAATAGTTTGAACATGGTAGCTACTCAATAAATGTAGTCCTTTCCCAAGTACTAGTTACTCTGATCCATAGTGATTTCAAATCTTATTTCACAGGGTTCAAGTCCCCTTCTTAC
Source organism: Ursus americanus (assembly GCF_024610735.1). Classification (NCBI taxonomy): domain Eukaryota; kingdom Metazoa; phylum Chordata; class Mammalia; order Carnivora; family Ursidae; genus Ursus; species Ursus americanus. Next base: position 65,465,801 of record NC_142129.1, read on the forward strand.
ATGAACTGATGCTAAGAAGTAAAACAATCCAAGTAGATATTTCGATATGAAAACTGAAGTAACAATGAATGGAACAGAAGAATGGAAGAAGGAAAATGGAAGGAAATTTGCATTCACCACATAAAGTTAACTGATCTGGGGGTTCTGGGTTGGCCTAAGTACTAAGAGAATGGTGCAGTAAGTGGGAACTTCCAGGAGCTGATGAGGATTTGCTTAAACTTAAAATTAGGCATTCCAATCTTGCTTTGGTGTTTTGTTTTGTTTTTTTTTTTGGACTCCCACCTCATTCCCCCAAATTTCACTCCAACAAAAGGCAAACATCTTTCCCTTCCAGTGTCCCAATCCCTTTAAAGCTCACACTTAATGTCCTTCTGTGCTGGCTCCAGCAGATGCAGTAATAATTTCGTCAGCCAAACTTCTACGAGGAGTCCTGTACTCATATGGCTTCTTCACCTGCTTTTCCCTGTCAGTTACAAAAGAACAGGATAACGTGTATTCAAAATGCACAGGTAAAACAAACAAACAAACAAACAAACAAACAAACAAACAAACAATTACTGGAGGGACAAAAAGGTTTCATGGTGTATGTGTCATTTCTATCCAAGGTTCTGAAAATTCTGCTATATTGTCATTGCTGTATTGCCCCGTACGGCACCATCTTCCCCAGTTTGGGATGACAATCTAGTTTAAGAATGGAAAGATGCATTCCACATGACATTCAATTCTCTTCAAAGTGGTTTACATTTTTTAAGTCTTTCTTAAGTTAGTGATTTTTTTACCAGTAGAAATACTTTCTCCTCATCCCACCAACTGTTTCTAAGAATTTCACTCTAGATTACATATTAGCAAAGAATTGTAAGATCTGATGAATTATGGCAGAATCAAAACCTAGCCATCATTATTTTGAAAATCTCAGTCATATCATATGAACACATTAAAAAAATTGATTTGATGAGTCTTTACATCCTTTAAAATCCCCTAACAGTATTGGGGGAAAAAGACGGTAATATAGAACCTGGTAAAGACAAAGCACCAGATTAAATTGGAAGAGGCTAAAAATAGGCTATTGGTTTGGTCAAACCGGAGTAAGCAAATCAGACGGTTTTGGCAAAGGAGAATTCACACACCACACACACACACACACACACACACACACACACACACACACACACCATACACACACCATACACATACACCACACACACACCATACACATACATACTAACAAACACCACACATGTCTACAGACTAAGTGTCTTTACCTGTATTTATTTCCTCTATCTTTCCTGTCCTTGCCTGACCCTGTGTACTTCCAGCATTTAGAATATCTGACTTTCTATTTATTTTGGTAAAAAACTATTAGGCTATTTCAAAGGCACAAGAGAAACACAATTGAGAAATGGTGTAAATCAAATGGATCCACCTTTCTGACTTGCAGTGTGGGCAGGGTGTCTGGACACTGTCAGAGCATTGTAACCCATATCCCAAAGTGACTTTGTTATATGAAAGGACTTAAATTTTTTTCCTCTTTGTAACCTTGCGAAATTTCCACATTAAAAAGCAATCACATCTTTCAAACTGGAAATGATTGTGTTTGGCACTACAGCCTCTGGTGTAATGGGTTGAGCTTGTTTTCACTAAAACGAAATCAGCTTTCAAAATAAATCATCTGTAACAACATTCTACTCCCCAAATCATATAATCCAATTAACAGAGAGTTTTTTTTTTTTTTTCATTGTCACTGGGCTGACAAGATTGGCCAAGTTTCAGCCTGGAGAAACAGAAAGCTTTGGAGGATTTGGCCAACAGAAGGAGAGCTACCCAGCTTCTGCCTTGCCAGGGCTTAATGAACCTTTAAATATAATCGTCTCTGTTTCACCTCCACCTAATGTGTTTCATGGTCAACACGGTTATCCAGTCACTCAGCAATTCAAGCCAGTCAACAAATAGTTGGGACAACCAAAGGACAGTGGCTTACCATGGCTATTCCAGTGAATAAGACCTTTATCAAGATGACATAAGAGCGCCAATGTGCTGAATGAAAATATCCTAAATGGCTGCTTTGCCAGAAGTGTAAGTTATGTGGCAATATCTAAAAGAGCATGTTATAATTTCAGATTTCTCAGGAAATAATATTTTTCTTTGGGGGTACAAAGAAGAAAAAGAAACACCTTATAATAACCAGTAGATCTGTTTTCTTCTGCCAGCAGGAAGAAAGAACTAGATAATGTTTAGGGAATTCCCAGACAAAACGTACTGTTCAGTCTGGTCTTTGCATTTACTCTTGCAAACAGTATGAGACACGATTTGCATTTGGGTTTATCAGTCAGGGAAGTGACAGTCTGTGAGCAAAATGCTCTTATTAAAATAACCCAGCCAAAGCAGCTGGAAGCTGTGGTCAATTTATAACTTTCCATAATAAGTGACAGATCACAATGTTGTTAGCCCTAACCAGGTTCTACCCTGGATAGGCCGCTCCATTTTGGGCTGAAATTTGCAGAAGTATATCTTGTTTCTCTGGAGAATCCTCCTTCAAGTCAGTCCTTGGGGAAAGCTCTTTCTGCGAGCCAATATCTTCTGGCAGAACATTTACATGTAAGGCTTCAGAGTAATTCAGTTCTTCAAGGTAAATGCAAACTTGGTGATGGTGCGATCTTGTTTTTCAGAAAGCTTTACCCAGGACAGAGGCTCACTCACATGAGACTCCTTGGTTTTCAGTTTTTCTTTCCCTATTGCGGAAAGGCTGACTCTGACTCTAGAATCAGTTCCGGGTCTGGATTCTGTCTCAGCTGCTTGTTAGCCTAATAAACTTGGCCAGGGCATTTAACCTTGTTAAGCCTCAGTTTCTACATCTATTGAAAAGGTATAATAATATTGCCTGGCTTAAAGAATTATTGTGGGAATCAAATATTAGCTGGAAATTAGAGTTACCCACCTCCCCCTTAGAATACTTGAGACCATTTTGCATAAAATTAATTCATTACGTGAGTGAACAACAGCAGATAGTAGAAATAAACAGTTTTGTGATCTCAAGTCTCTGAAAGCATTTCTCTCAAACTTTTATTATAATAAAAAGGGGATTAGATGCAAATGGAGGGTTCTAGATGTTCATCATTTACCTCCCATGAATTCCCAAGAGATAGAGTGGTTTTCTTACATTACAGATTAAACAGTAAGAGTTGATTGATTCCCCAGACCACGAAAAAATAAATAAAATAAAATAAAATAAAATAAAATAAAATAAAATAAAAGCAGCAGTTTTCTATGGAAAGTTACTTTTGGGTCTGAACTAGTTTTAGATAAACTGGCAAGGATCACAGAGCTTGAATGAATGATAATTGGCTTGTGTAAGGTCTCCCACTGCTTAAAATTTTATGGTCATTATTTCAACCAGTGAAAATGGAAGTTACATTAGAGAAAGGAGGTTATTTCTCTTTTGGCAAAAAGTTTAGTAGCTATGCTGAAGTGGATGAACACCTTTTCCCCCTCCATATAAGGCCTCTAGCCATAAGGAAATGGGCCAAACAGCTTATGGAGACTTTAATTAAAAAAATAAGTATTATCTTCCAATGAGAGAAATTTATTATGTAATTTTATCAGAATATAAACAATTATACTTAAAGGGATGGTTGTAGCATTCTTTGTGTGATCATTTGTGAAATTATTCTTATTTTCATCCTTCTCCAATGACTGAAATACTTGTCTCTATTTATGCAGTCTACAACCAAAACATATTTTGATTTTTAAAAGCATTCTTTGTGTATTTGGAGATATGAGCAAACAAATGTTTACTTTGATTTAAAAATGGTTAATCGTTGAAGGGCATCTCGGCTCCTCCCACAGTGAATGGATAAAGAAAATGTGGTACATATATACAATGGAATATTACTCAGCCATCAGAAAGGATGAATACCCACCATTTGCATTGACATGGATGGAACTGGAGGGAATTATGCTAAGTGAAGTAAGTCAAGCAGAGAAAGACAATTATCATATGGTTTCACTCATATGTGGAACATGAGGAATAGTGTGGGGGACCACAGGGGAAGGGAGGGAAAACTGGCAAGAAATCAGAGAGGGAGACAAACCATGAGAGACTCTGGACTCTGGGAACCAAGCTAAGGGTTACAGAAGGAAGGGGTTCGGGGGATGGGGTAATCAGGTGATGGGTATTAAGAAGGGCACGTGTGGTGATGAGCACTGGGTGTTATATCCAACTAATGAATCACTGAACACTTCATCAAAAACTAATGATATGTTGGTTAACTGAACATAATAAAAAAAATGAACCCCTATCTTCACAATAAAAATAAAGATGGTTAATTGTACATAAACAGATCAGATTTTGACAAATAATTTCTTATGGAAAAACTGAAGTACTTAGGGACCACATTAATGACATATTTCTTCATGACTAATTAGGCTGGGCATGAAGTTAATTCAAACTAGTGATCAAAATATCTGAAATATCTGAAAATATTAGATTGGCTACTTATTGATTATTTAAAAATATTTGCTGTTCATTATAAACATAATTATTAATGTTTATTGGGACATATTTTACATACCATAAAATTCTCCTATTGTAAGTGTACAATTATATATTTTAAAAGTAAGTTTATAAGAGTCATGCAACCATCATAACAATCCAATTTTATAATGGATTGACCAATTATTGATCCTGTGTTTTAGATTGTTTAGACAGAGCCTCAAGGATGTGCAGCCAATGGAAAGATCCTCAAACAAGTTCACCATTCCAGGCTTGTATTACTAACCTTTATCATAGAGTGATGAAATCATTTGTATACATGTCTCTGTCCCTGAGTAGCCTGTGAGCTTTGAAGGTGAGAATCTGATCTGACACAAGAATATACTTTAATGCACTTCCTTAGAATATCAGAATTTGAGAATGTTATCTCTGTGGATGGTAGATCCAGTACCAGTGACAGCCATAGTGTTTGAAGCACAAAGATCCAGCATCAGACCTGCTCTCCTGCTTGCTCACCTTCTCTAACTTTTCGTTTACTTTTCTTCAGTGTGAACATACCTAATACCGGAAGTGTTTTTGCTGAGTGCAAAATAGGGGAAGACTTCCCACAACTTTGGGATGAGGACTTAGGTTTTTGAACTACAGTGAACGAAAAGTTTGTTTCACCAGGACACGAAAAGGCAGTGACCTGAGAAGATGGACATGGGCCATTTCTAAATCCCGGGGCAGAGGGCAATCTGTTGGTACACCTGCTTCTCTAGAGCTGCTTTTGTCAAGGACTTATCCTGGAGCTCCACTGTTATCTTGGTCAGTATCTTCACAGAGCAAACGAGATATAAATATCATACAAAAGTCATAGTCGAACACTGCTACTTGCAGACAATAACCATTTTGCTCTCAAGCTACCAGATGTTGAATATGGCACTGCAGCCATTGAAACTGGCATCCTTCACTCTGACGACAATAGCATTCAACTGGGGACAGATCGTCTGACCCTCTCCTTCAGGCTGCCAAAACAATTGGTTGAAAAGTACAAATGTAATCAATCAGTTTACTGCCCTGATACATGCTGGAATCCTTCTCATCCCCACCCCATAGATGAGGCTAATTTGAATGGCTTTTCTTACAGAATTGGCAGCCATTTTGGCAGCTTGTAAGGAGAGCCTCAGTGAGAAATACTGTGGAGCACTTGCTGGCCTCAGGGAACATGATGATTTAAACCTTATGCTGCAGTAGTCCTGGGTAAAGCAGAGCTACAGGCAGGCCAGGTATTCTCCTAACACAATGCCTGACAGATTCCTCTAAACAGAGTAAAAAAAGGCTGTCAGCAAAGACTCTCACCACTATGAGTCTCTCTTCAGAGGGGTGTCTTAGAAAGGGGAATGTTTGCAGTCTGCTGAAAAGAGGGACAAACACTCTGTTAAACATCAAATCCTTCAGGTCCCTTCAGAACACTGAATTCTGACTCTTATAGACAAAAGACAGAACCTATACTCAAGAGTTTATGAAGTTAATTTAGCTCTGAGCTGGAGTAAGCAAGGACATTACCCCATTAACCTTGGACAGACAACGGGGCTTATATCATGGTTTGGAATACTGCCCTTAAAATTCACAATAGCTGTATATTACATGATCTCTTGCCTGCTAACAATTACTGATCGAATGACATTTCCACCCCTGGATCATAATAATATGCCAATTTCCCTGGAGCACAGGTGTCATCCAAAGAAAGTCCTATCTTCTACAAATTTTTTTCATTAGTTTGCTTGGCCAGATGGCTACCACTTACTTCAATGCTTCAATATTCCCACTAAAGTTTTCTGGCCCAAGTATAAATATGTAAAAGAAAAATAGAAGGGGACATTGGGCTTTTAATACTGTGGTAGAATGGGTGGGTCAAGGCCAGAAGTCATGTAATTAAGACTGTGCATTTATGAGAACAACATGAGTTTTAGAGAATTCAAGATGGCAGCCTCTTTGAGCATCTAAAATTTCCAAATCATAAGAAAGATCAACAGTGTTACACTCACTGGCCAGGTTCAAATAAAACAATGGCAACCTTAAAACCTCAGGCTAAATTTGCAGCTAAATTTACATGGTAAAACATAGAACATTTCCCCTTAGCTCCTATCCCATAATACTGTGTGACAAAACAATGGAGCTCGGGATGCATTTGGACATTGTACGCAGTTGTATTAGATACATTGCTATCCCTTATGGCCACTGTGGCTCTGTGAGAACAAGGACTATAACTTAGGCATTAAAAAAAAAGATTATTAATTAATTAATTAATTAATTAATTTGAAAGACAGAAGACAGAGCACAAACAGAGGGGAGGAGCAGAGGGAGAAGGAGAAGCAGACTCCCTGCTAAGCAAGGAGCCAGAAGTGGGGCTCGATCTATCTTAGGGATTTTTAAAAAAGATTTATTTATTTATTTTAGAGGGAGAGTGAGAGAGCACGTGCATGAGTGGGGGAAGGGGAAGAGGGAGAAGGAGAGAGAGAGAGAATCTCCAGCAGACTTCCCACTAAGCAGGGAGCTTGACATGGTACTCAGTCTCACGACCCTGAGGTCATGACCTGAACCGAACTCAAGAGTTGGATGCTCAACTTACTGAGCCACCCAGGGGCCCCTAATCTAGGCATTTTTGAATCTCCAGCTTCTAGCTCAGTTGCACAGTATTTTGTGAATGAATAAATCATAGCAGTGTAAAGAAACTGTAGTTATGAAGGATACATCTTTAATGACTTGGTGCCAAACTTACCGAGTTCTAGGATTAGGGAGTTTCCTTAGTTTAGATCATCGCGTGAAAGATAATTCATTTTAACCTAACTTAAAGCCATCATGTATTTGTCTTCCTTTATGGAACCTGGATCAAATATAGCGTAAGGTCACCTTTATCAGACATTAATATAAAATCAAGTTATTCGGGTGCCTGTGTGGCTCAGTGGGTTAAGCGTCTGCCTTAAGCTCAGGTCGTGATCCCAGGGTCCTGGGATTGAATCCTGTATCGGGCTCTCTGCTCAGGTGGGGAGTTTGTTTCTCCTTCTATCCTTTTCCCCCACTTGTGCGCTCTCTCTCAAATAGATAAATAAAAATCTTAAAAAAAATAAAAATAAAGTCAAATTATTTAAAAGTATGTTTGAAAATATACTTCTAGTTTTTAGAATCAGCACAAAAGGCTGGAGATCCCATTAGTGTTACCTCCTTTTGGATGACTCTTGCAATTATTTCAGGGGATTGAAATTCCTGTCCATCTCAGACTAACACCCATATAAGCACTGTTAGGTGTCACCACCCTAGACAGAAACATTACATAGATTTATACATGTCTAGGTAACACCAAACCTAGAGGTTCACATGTCTATGAAAAAGAGTATTATTGCATAGTTATTGACTCTTCTTAGTTATTAAGGAATCTCTTAAAGAGCAGTAAAGCTAATTTTACCTGCTCAAAATACATGATAATGCTACTCATACTTACTTGTGTACATTATTGGAGTATTGGGGCTTTTGGGTTCTAGATAACTTCAAGTTGTTTGTCTTTAAATTTTTTTTTTAATTTGAGTACAGCTGATACACAATGTTACATTATTTTCCAGTGTACAATAAATGGTTTAATATCTCTGTATGTTTTACTGTGCTCACCAAAAGTGTTGCTACCATTTGTCACCATACAATGTGATTGCAGTATCATTAACTATATTCTCTCTGCTGTACCTTTTATTCCCATGACTTATTCATCCCATAATTGGAAGCCTATATCTTCCATTCCCCTTTGCCCATTTTGCCCATTTTGCCCATCCCCTACCTTATTCCTTTCTGGCAACCATCAGTTTGTTCTCTGTATGCGTAGGTCTGATTCTGCCTTTTGTTTGTTTACTCATTTGTTTTGTTTTTTAGATTCCACATATGAGTGAAATCATATGGTGTTCGTCTTTCTCAGTCCGACTCATTTCACTTAGCATAATACCCTCTGGGTCCATCCATATTGTTGCAAGTGGCAAAATCTCATCTTTTTCTTATGACTATATAATATCCCATTGCGCACCCACGTGTGTGTGTGTGTGTGTGTGTGTGTGTGTATGTTATCTATCTCACATCTCCTTTATCCATTAATCTATCAATGGACATTTAGGTTGCTTCAATATCTTGGCTATTGTAAATAATGCTGCAATAAACATGGGGTGCCTATCTTTTCAAATTAGTGTTTTTGTTTTCTTTGGATAAATACCCTGTAGCAGAATTACTGGATCACGTGGTCTTTCTATTTTAAATTTTTTGAGGACTCTCCATTACTGTTTTCCACAGTGACTATTACAATTTACATTCCCACCAATAGTACATAAGAGTTCCTTTTTCTCCACATCCTCACCAATACTTGTTATTTCTAGTCTTTTTGATTTCAGTCATTCTGACAGGTGGAGGATGATATCTCAGTGTAGTTTTGATTTGTATTTCCTGGATGATGAGTGATGTTGAGTATCTTTTCATGTGTCTGTTGGCCATATGGATGTCTTCTTTGGAAACGTGTTTATTCATGTCTTCTTTCCATTTTTAATTGGATTATTCATTTTGGGGGTGTTGAGTTTTATAAGTTCTTTGTATATTTTGGATACTAACCCTTTATCTGTCATTTGCAAATATCTTCTCCCATCCCGTAGGTTGCCTTATTAACCTTGTTGATTGTTTCCTTCACTGCAAAAGCTTTTTGTTTTGACGAAGTCTCAATAGTTTATTTTTGCTTTTGTTTCCCTTGCCTTGGAAGGCATACCTAGTAAGAAGTTGCTACAGCTGATGTCAAAGAGGTTACTGCTGTGTTCTCCTCTAGGATTTTAATGGTTTCATGTCTCATACTTAGGTCTTTAATCCATTTTTAATTGATTTTTGGGTATGGTGTAAGAAAGTGTTCTAGTTTCATTCTTCTGCATGCTACTGTCCAGTTTTCCTGATACCATTTGTTAAAGAGACTGTCTTTTTCCCATTGGATATTCTTTTCTGCTTTATTGAAGATTAATTGACCATATAGTTGTAGGTTCATTTCTGGGTTTTCTATTCTGTTCTATTGATCTATGTGTCTATTTTTTTTTGTGCCATACTGTTTTGATCACTACAGCTTTATAATATAACTCGAAGTCCAGAACTGTGATGCCTGTATGTGTTCTTTATATATTTTGGATATTAACGCCTTACCAGATATATCATTTGCAAATATCTTCTCCCATTCAGTGGGATGCCTTTTTGTTTTATTGAGGGTTCCTATGCTGTGCAAGATAACTTTGAGTTTTATGTTACACGACTTCCCCTGGATTTGTGTTTAATAGGTACATTAACAACCTGATTGTGTTTATTCTGTACTTAACTCACTATACTTTTTACCCCAAGGAGCTCAGAGAGGTACGTCAGGTATCATTTCATTCATCCTCACTACATTTCAATAGAGTGGCAATAGTCTGATGCTAATTGTGGATTTTATGAATTAAAGGCAAAGAGAAATTAGATTATTTGTCATATGTCAACACAGGTCAGACATTCTTTCATTCAAAATTCAGTACGTATTCTTGAAACATGCCCAATATAGAAACAGAAAACAGAAAAAGTGATTAATTCCTGTGCTATCATCTCTGTAGTAATACTCACGGGCCAAATATTTATGGCTTGTACTAGTTAGAATAATACTAGCTGTAATAACCCCAGGTGCTACAATGTGTAAGGGCTCATATACAATAGAAGTTTATTTCTTGCCCAGAAAATGTCCCACATTATTTAAGGCAAATGGGGAGTCAGGAGGAGGCGCTGTTTCCAGTCATTCGGGGACACAGGTTCATGGAGGCTCTGCAGTTTTCAGCATTTGGATTCTAAGGTCATTGTGGTGGTTTTCTGTGTCCAGTGGCTGGAGGAGAGTAGTACCATGGGGAAAGTTTGGCAAGTTTTACCAGGGGGCCCTGGAAGTGGCACACGTCACCTCCATTCACACCCCATTAGCCAGAATTCAGACATATGGCATTGCTAAGATGCAAAGCAGGCTTAGAAATTACATTGCTGGCTGCACAACCTATTTTGCCTCAACCCCTTACTGTGAAGGGGAAAGGCACATTTGGGGGAACAGTTAACTGTCATTGTTACATAACATAAGTCATCAGTGGGTTTTCCTGACCATATTATTCTTTAAAGGTTTTCACTAGTCTGTCCTCTCTCACCAGATCACCAAGACGATGATTTCATGTCAGGGCAATGTGGGCTCTGATAAACAACAGCAGCCACACCAAGGGTCATGGTTTGCCTGTGTTAGCCATTTGACCAATTTCTGTTATTTAAGCCTGGGGTTTCTCAGGCCTTTGGCTGGTGCTAATTTAATGCCCGAGTCTATGTAACCAGGGTTTCACCTCACTTTAGTGACTTTGTGTGATATTTCCTAAAGGCAGCCCCATCAACTTGAGACTGGCTTGCATCCCTGTCTGTGCTGTGCTGGTGAACCCAGTGATGTTTGTTGTGCATCATTTAAGCTCTTTTATAAATAGCTGGCTCTTATGTAAAGTGTAATCATCTCCTCCTTTTTGCTGTTTATTGTTGGCAAGTCTCTTGGGAGCCAGAAAATAACAGTTCTTCGTTTTGAAAAATGATTTTTTTTTCTACTTCTTGCTCTGTTTTCTTCCCCCTCATATTATATCTTCTGAGGGCTTGAAGGTACCTTGAATGTCCCTACAGGGTCTGTTTTGATTATACCCATAAGCCAAAAAAGAAGGAGTCTGCCTGGATGCTGAATGGTTAGATAAGTATATTGTGAATGAAAAACCCACCTGACTCAGATGTCACTAACTATGGCTAACATTTATTGAACCTGTATTACTTGCCAGGCACAATGCTGAGCTCCCTATAAACATCGTTCCATTTAATTCTCATATGACCTTTAGAGGTTGATGTATTTGTTTTCATTTTACACACACTGAAAATAAGGTAGAGAGGGGTTAAGTAACTTGTCTGGGCTACACAAGTAATGAGTGGCAATCTATAAATGGAGCCAAAATTTGTGTAAAGCCAAGTCTGGGTTTATTACCATTCTGGTATTCTACGAATGTATTGCATTCCCAAAGTTCCTATTTTACGTGGGTCCCCCATATAAAGAATTTACATATCCTGCTAATGTTCTTGGAAAATAAATGGCACACTAATTAAAAATAGATATTTCAAGACATTTTTCTTGATTGTCTTATTCCTCCCATTAAATTATATGCACTAAGGAAGGAACAGGCTTCTTAGAATCCAGAACACATTTCCCACCAGATGAGTCAAGATTTGCAGCTCTAACTGCAGTACCTGACAGCATTGCTTAATAAAAAGATTTAAATCCACCTACTATTTTATGCTCAATAACAGATCACGCCATCCCCTAAAGGCAAAACAGTGTGAGAAAAATGAAAATGTAACTGTTCCCTGGTGGGTATTGATTAAATGTGAGTATTATGAGCTCATTACGTGGTTAATTTAGACTGAGTTATTAACTTAAGTTCAACTTGGTACTACTGACAAAAATCCTGGAATATAAACAGAAGGAATAAATGACACATATAAGCCATAATGAAATCCATTTTAAGCCTTGATTTATCTGAAAGATATTTGTTTTCCTTTACTTATTCTAATACCTATCTGGAGTCAAAAAGTTCTGCCACTGTATGTGACTTTGGGTGGGAAAGTTACACAACCTTTCTATGCCTCAGTTTACTCATATGCAAAATGGGGATAATAATAGTGCCTACCTCACAAGGTTACTGTGAAGATTAGATGAGATAAAGCATATGGAGCACTTGGTGGTCACCAAGCAATATTAAGTGCTTGTCTTAGTCTTCCTCGGGTGGCCATAACAGAATACCACAGACTGGGGGGGGGGGGCGCGTTAAATAACAGAAATTAATTTTCTCACACTTCTGGCAGCTAGAAATCTAAAATCAAGGCACTGTCAGGGGTGGTTTTCAGTGAGACCTCTCTTTCTGCATTACAGATGGCCACCTGCTTGCTGAGTCCTCACTTGGCCTTTCCTCTGTGGATATGTACAGAGAAGAGAGTTGTCTAGTATCCCTTCTCATAAGAACACCAGTTCTTACAAAGACAGTAGTCTTAAGGGATTAAGGCCCAACCTTTATGGCCTTACTTAACCTTAATAACCTCTTTTAGGCCCTAACTCCAAATACAGTCACACTAGCAGCTAGGGCTTCAACATATGGATTTTGCAAACAATTCCGTCTACAACAGTGCTCAAAATAGTACAATTGTTATTTTCTTCATTATTTCATTTTTATATCGTGTATCCACCTGGTACACAGCTTTATCTTATATGGATATGAGACCTTGTAAATGTTTTCAAAGTGAAGCCTGACTTAGATTCCTTCAGGGAATCACCAGAGCAATAGTAGTTTAGGAATTAATCGGAGTCACTGGTTGAGAGAGATACTAACTTGGCCCTTGGGGACATGTGGTGGTGGTGCTATGTGTGCATGTGTATGTGTGTGGTGCAGCTGGAGAGCACAGCACAAATGAAGTCTTGAAAACACTGGCTCACTAGAATTGACAATGCAGGACATCTTGCGTGATTAAGTCTCTAATGAAAAACTAATGTTTCTTTCCTTTCACCATTTTTCCTCCAGTTAAAATTGAGCCAGGACTGTGAGCTCCCATTTTGTCTGAATTGGAAATCTGGAGTTGATGCTCAGCTAAATTATTATTTTTTCTTTTTTGCATTCTGTTCACTGCCATTTTCTTCCTGCCTCATCCCATTTCAAGCATTTGACAGGTGGTAGGACTCCCTATCTTGAAGAATCAAGCATAAATTCTAAAGTTCAGTGCCTAAATTATTCATTTGGATTCTGGCATTTGGGGGTCATTTTGCTGACCACTTAAGACTGACAACATAGAGCAAATGTTAGCAAGACGACAGACTTTGGCTTCTTAGTCAAAGCAATTTTGAAAGCAAGTCCCAATCTTAAAAGAGCTCTTTCCAAGGCTTAGAAGTGACAGGCTGCCTGGGGGGAAATCTACACTGCTGGGTAGAGCCACCTGCATTTCCCTGCAGAATAATTTTGAAAGGATTTTTTTCTTTCTTCTTTTGGCAGAACATTAGTCATCATAATAAAGATCTGGTATTTACCAGATCCTTTTAAACAAATAATCTGGAAGCAACAGGAGGAAATCTGCAATAACTTACAATCAGCTCTTAATTTAGAACTGTTTAGATTTTTCACAGTACGCCTGAAATGAGCAATGTTTATATGAAGTTCAAGACTGCCATGAGCAAACCTGCTTTGCTGAAGGTGACAGCTTGCTCCAGACACTCAGAAACTAAGGTCTGGGGTTTCACGTCATGTCCTTAGAGCAGTATCTGAGCAGCAGGTCTAAAGTTCTTGAGAGGTGTTAAGTGGGCCAGGGGGCTGGCGAGACTCTTCTCCCCAGAGCTAACATTTCTGTTACTTCAAGACAAGTGAATCCAGATCCATGCTGGGGGTTTGGGAAAAGGGAAGAGTCAGTAATCTTATTCCTGATCCCAGTCGCATATAAATGAGGTACGATGGCAGGACTGGAACCATCAAGACCCTAATGAAGTGCTGCACAATGTGAATGCAGAACCCACCTCGAGAGCTTTACAGAGCCAGAAAAAGGGAAGATCACTGTGGACTGCAGTGGAGAAGGTGGGGCTTCAGCCAAGCCTTTTCATTCACTCAACAAATAGCTATTGAGTACCTTCTATGATGTACTGGTCACTGAACTGAGTGGAGAATGGTGATAAAGAAGATATGATCTCTAGTCTAAAAAAACTTATGTTCAAGTAGGAGAGGGAGGTCTTAAAGACCTAGGAAAGAATTACAGGTTAGAAAAAAGGCAATGAGAGAAATAAACAGGGTATTTACAGAATAAAAAAGAGAGGTAATACTTTAGACAGTGTGGTCAGGGAGGATCTCTCTCGGGAGGTGACATTTTAGCTCCTATTGGATGGTAGGAAAGAAGGAGCCATTAGAACATCCACGTGAGGAGCAGTGGAGAGGACCACCCGTGTGAAGTGTGAGGGAGGAAACTGGGAATGCATGAGCCTGACCAGGAGTTTTGGGAGATAACCCAGAATTAATGATGCTGGGTGTGGGGAAAGGGATGATTTTGAGGAAGAAATTGACTAGCTTAGAGTTGTACTTCAACCTTCTACCTGGGCCCCTTACTGATATGCTTTCCCTGCAGAGGTATGCCAAAGAACATGTCCAGAACTCCTTGAAGCACAAAAAATACAGTGAAGCTGAAAGCTGATTGTTCCATCAACTGGTCATTCACAGACCACCTTCACACCTGGGAGCCCAGGTTTCTAACTCTCCTATGTTCCTTTTGAAGAGCTTTCACCTTTCCCACTTCTGTGAGAAGAGGAGAAGGTTTCTATTAAAATATTTGCTTATCATAAAAATATGAAATGTGTCTTCCTAAAGACAATGATGTGTGTATATGTGAGCGTGCGCGCGCGCGCGCGCGTGTGTGTGTGTGTGTGTGTGTGTGTGTGTAACTGCTTTGCATCTCTGAAGTCTGGCTTGGGGTGGGCCCCAGCTTCCTTCCCTTGCCTCCTGCCATTCACTCGTGTGTCAGCTGAAATCTGCCAGAGCCCCTCTCGAATGGTTCCCAGAGTTGTGCTTAGAGTCATAGAGCCAAGGCAGCCTTTTTTCATGGGGCGCATCTCTGGAAGTCCTTTCTCTTGCAGCTCTGTGAAAGTATTTGTTTTAGTGCTTTTGGCCCCCCATTCTTTGGAAACCATTGTGAAGGGCTTTCATCTTGGTACTTGGTACTGGCCCACCCAGCTTGGCATTGCATCAGCCGAAATTCTGTCCTTGAGTCAAGGGTGTTGTATCATTTCAAATAGGTCATTAACCAAAGACTCTGCAGTTCCCCTCACAGTACTATCCTGAGCAGGATATCGCCTTGATCTGTGTTCATTTGTAAATAGCCTCAGGTTCTGAAGTATAAGAAAGTCTTGCACCCATTAGGTGTGCAGGATTAGACACACAAATCCTCCTGACTTGCTCTGGAAAGAGATTTTGGTACATTTTTCTGCACAGACCACAATCTCTACTCTTGAACAAATTGCTCCTCGGACTGCCTTCCTACAAATCAATGTGTGTCTCAGAAAAGAATCCATTGCTGAAAGAGGAGAAAAAAAACCTAGGCATGCCAAATCTTTATAAAAGGTAACCCCTTCATGATAAAATCTTTAGAAACGAAGCTCTAAAAATAAGAAGAGGTGAATCACCTGGTCTATCCATACAAGCGCTGGGGGCTGGTGCATGCTAATGTTAGTAGGATACTAGATACAAATATAAACTTTCTCCTTAATATTCAAAGGGATAAATATAAACACCACGTTCCAACTGTGGACAATCTAAAAATACAACAAAATTATGCATAGTCAATATTTTCAGGAAGTCAGAACTCTCCTGACTCTATGTTTAGGAACATAAGAAATATTTTTAATGAAAATTAAGTTGATCATATGATGACTATATTGTAAAGGATGCAGCAAATGTGCATATAGTCACTTCTTCCAGTGCCTTTTTAAATTCCAAACTTGAAGCTCATAATATCATTTTGGCTACATACATGTCCTTCCTCTGAGGAACTTCCCATATTTAGGGGGGGTACTAGCTCATCCTGGGAGTGAGGAATAGATAGGGCGTTTGTTTAACTTTTCAGGTGAGATTCAGAGAGGGGTTTTTCACTCACCTCAGCAACATCTGGGTTAGGACCAGAATTCAACCTAGGAATGTCCAGTCCAGGGCATCAGCCATTGGTCAAAGAGGAGCTGAGCAGTTAATCAGTGCAGCAAGCTCCATGAGCAGGGACGGACAGGAAAGGTGACAGGCCTGTGACCATGCTGTCCCACTAAGATCGGTATTGTCAATTATAGCTTCCTGCTGGGCACCCGAGGCTGGAAGCAGTGTCATCTAACTGCACCCAGTATTATTGGAGAGTGCATGCTTTGCTCATCACTGGGAGATTACCGGATTACCTGAGATAAAAAAAGGGAAGGTCATCGGATCAGCTGACATCAGGTCCAATTTAGGCTTTAAAACTATAACAACTTCTCGGCTTTTAAACAAGCCTATCAGCAACTTTTCTTTTTCAAGGCTAAAGCCACCTTTTCAAGGGCTCTTCAGAACTGGAAGGCAATGAACTTACAAGTGTTCCTAAGAGTAGGGACTCTTCCAAATTTCAGTTTCCTCGTCTATAAAATCATAATAATATCTACGTTTTAGGGCTGCTTAAGGATACAACCAGACAAATTAAGTAAAACTCATGGTACTTGCTAGAATAGAGTGAACCCTCAGTAAAAATGAATGATTACTATGCCTCAGGAATCTGGTGCTTTTTATACATTATCTCCTTTTTCTAGAATTATAAGCGTTTTTTTTAAGAAATAGAACTTGCTTCTATTTCATTCATTTCAGGCTGTGCTATAAGCAGATAAACATGCATGCCACAAATATTTATTGAGTCCCTATTATGTTTATTCTGTGCCAGGCACAGTTCCAGGTGCTGGAACTATAGCAGCAAAAAGGGCAGACAAGGTCCCTGCTCCCAGAGAATATAAACTCCTCTGGAGGAGACAGACTAAACAACAATAAAGATATATACTATGTGAAATATCAGGTAATAGTCAATAGGAGGAGGAAAAAAGTGAGGGGCAGAGAATGACTAGCAGAGATGGGGGTTGTCTTTGATGGACTGGTCAGGGAAAGCCTCTGTGGAGGTGACATTTAAGTGAAGAGCTAACGAGGCACTGGATGATCTGGGAAAACAGTGTTCAAGACTAAGGGTCTGGGAAGGGCAAAGGTGATGAAGTAGGAAGAAGCTTGGAGTTTTCAAGGAAGAGCAGAGAGACTCAAGGTCTGCTCATTTCTTTTGATACAGCAGCCTCCTGGCTGCTCTCCCTACTTAAGCTCTTAGTACAGTTCTCTCCAAGCAGCAACCAAGAACTTTTTTTGCTTTTTAAACTTAAACAGATCATGTTATTTCCCAGATCATGACTCTATCATGGTTTCCCATCTCACCTGGAAAAAAAAGTCCAAACTCCTCATGTGGCTTTCAAGGACCACCCAAGATCAACTGGCCCTACGTTTTCTAGCACCACACTCAGCTGGCTTCCTCCTCTCCAGGAGGGAGTGAAGACAGCATGGTAAGATACCAGTTAGGAACTGTGGGAGTCAAGGTGAGAACTGAAGGCTTGAGTGGTAGTGTTGGGGTGGCGCAAAGCAGTTAGACTGAGGATAAATTGAGAGAAATGCTGACAGGACTTGCTGAAGGATTGGCTGTGGGCTCTGGCTCTCTAGCTCCTTGGTTTCTCCAAGTTGTCAAGTGCTGTTAATGGCTGCTCCTAGCCTGGGCCTCCTGTTTCCCTGGAGGCATTATTTTTCTGTAGCAAACTATAAGACTACACATGTAAAACTTGATTTTTTAAATGAACAAACTTTCCCCCATGAAATTTCATCTCTTTGTGGCCTCGGAATTGAAGCCAATTCTCCATAATTGTAGTAAAACATCAACAATACGGGTGGACATTCTACAGGGGATTATACAGGGCCCTGAAGGAGGGGTAGAAAGGGAAAACAGATGAAAACTAAATCATATTTATCAGCATTATTTATACATCACTGTTCTGATACCAATTTTTCACTGAAATAGATTTGACAGTGTTGGCTAAAAAAGAGTTTTGAATGATCTGTGAGTCTCTATTATTTTGACTATGGAACTTATTTTTACAAGGTTGGGAATATTAAATGTATGAGAAGGTATTTTGCGAACAACAAATGTCCTACACCTGGCAAAGTAATCTGGTCCCGTTCCTTTCCCATTCTGTTCCGTCCATATTCTTCTCACTGCCATTTCTAGAACATGTCTCCTTAAACTTTAAGGAGCTATTCTTTTTGCCTGGAAAGCTCTTCTCCCAGCTACCAAAACACTAACTCACTCACCTGGTTCTAGTCTTGCTCAAATGTCACCCTCTCAGTGAGCCGCACCCTGATCATTCTATTTAAATTGCACCCAGCTCCCCATTTTGTTCCCTCGCTCCAGATCTCTCTTATCCAGTACTATACCTTCTGCAGCTCATATTCTAACCCACTATATAACTTACTTGTGCATTTTCTTTTTTTGATTGTTTGTCTCACTAGGACCCAAGTCCATGAGGGCAAAGATTTTTGTACCTGTTTTGCTCACTGATGTCGCCCAAGCACCGGGAGCAGTGCCTGGAACATACAAGGTACTCAATGAATACGTGCTGAAGGGACGAGTGAATGGATGGGTGAAGTGTTATTTTTGTTGTAACATGGTGAGGTAGGAAGTGGAATGAAAGAAATCTCAGGATAAGGACATAAGCTATATGCCTACCATAAATTCAGATGTAACTTCTCACGAGTGAGAGGTAATCCTAGAGATCAAAAAAAGCCTCATGGGGAGCGAAATGGGTGGACAGAGCTACACAGCTGATCCTTGGCTTTAAATTGCTGGGGGCTAAGGATCACTTTCAAGGCCTCCACCTGTGTGCTAAAGGAGGAAGTAACTCATCCTGAGGAGAAATTTCTTTTTTTTTTTTTTTTTTTTTTTTTTATTAATAACGATTTTTTATTATATTATGTTAGTCACCATACAGTACATCCCCGGTTTTGAGGAGAAATTTCTAAAACAAGGGCATCAAAGAAAGTTGGCACCCTCGTTGCCTCTGGGGCCTCCCTCTTTGGACCAGCGCCAGAGTCCTCAGGAGATGAGGCTGGAAAAAGAGTGGGGCTAATAAAAAGCTAAGTATAAGGCAGCACTGTTTTGTGGCCTAATAGCAGGGTGTGATGGCTGTGGGGGGAGGGTATTTTCTTACACACCCACTTCAATTTGGAAACTACTAGCATATCAAGGAAAAATGGCCTCAAAGGACAGTAGTAGCAGAGACGTTGCTCCAAGAACGTCATGCATGTCTTCTGGTAGCTGGGTCTTAAGGAGGAATGCGAGGAATTGTACAACTGCACAGTGGTTTTCCCCTGGGACTATAGTGAGGGAGGGCAAACGGATTGTCAGAAGTGAAGGGATTTAGAAGGAACTGTTCCTTGGCCACCGAAGTAGGGTGAGGGAAGGCCCCCAAACTGGTATATTAGTTTTGTTGCTGGGGCTTTGCTATACCAAGAAGAGTGTGCTTTGAGAAAATTCCCATTTGGTTATGCTTATTGCTAATAGTCACTATCAGAGTGAGGAGAAAACAAAAGTCTTGGAACCACTTAAAATAGAGGATTTCCAAGCCAAGGAAGGTCTTTCTAGACTCCATGCCATGTAGCCAGCCCTTGCTTCTCTATTCTCATGCGGCAGTGGAGGAAATGAGCTCCTGCACTGAGGGGTATGGCTAAAATTCCTGGTCACCCTACAAGAAAAGTAATCCAAAATTACTTGGGAATTTGGGGAAGGAGTCAGGGACAGGAGCCAGGACCATAGTAGTCCTGGCCGATTTCCAGAGCAGTGTCATCTGCTCTGGTTTCAATGTGGCATGGTGGAGACCTTCCTACTGAATGCTGAAGTCACACTTGCAAAATGAAGTTGGTAGCACCAAAAGGAAGAAAAAGAACTAGGAAGCCTATTTCTCTGGAACTTCTCAACTTTTCCTTTTCTAGACTTCCCAAAAATATTTCAGAAGGCAAATCTCTTTCTAGGACTTTGACATTTTTGTTCCCCCTGGAGAAAATGAAAAAGGACACACCGAGGCAGCAGGTGAAATTGTTTGGGCTTTCCCAAAGTCATACTCCTGAAGTACAACTGCACTTTTCCTTCAATCCCTTAAGGACCCTAAGAGGGAAATAGAATGGAAATAAAATGAGAAATAGAAAAATTATGGAAATTTAACTTTTTCTTGAGTGCTCATGCAACAAATCTGAGATGATTTCTAGACCAGAGATGGGAGAAACTCCAAATTGGTTTAGTTTTTTAAAAATAAATATTCATTTATTTTACACAGCTATAATGTCAAAAAGGAGAACCATGCACCAAGTGTAATGGATATTATAAAAAAAACCTTGCTAGCCTCTATTAGTTCCAGTACTTCTCCCTTTTCTTGCTATAATACTTTTGCCTGACTAGTATTATATCAGTGTAAGTGATGTCACAGAAATGCAAAGTGACAGCATAAGAAACCACTGAGTTTCCTCAGAAGCATCGTGATCCCAAAGTTGTACAGCTTTGTGAAGAGTGTTAGGAAAGGGAGAAGTGATATTACAGAAGGACCCTGTTCAAAGTCAGAGGAAACAAATTCTTCACTTCACATGAGGAAGGACTGGCTATCTGATGGATATGGACTTTGTGAGGTTCCATGATTTCCCATTTGTTGATAGAGTACTATTGTCCCAGGGCTCCCTAAATTGTGTTGGAACAACACACAGTATAAGTAAACATATGAATAAAAATACACACTTCCTCTTTGTCTCCTCTCTTGGCAGCAGCAGCATGCCTGGTTTACTGCTGAGTAGGGGGAAAGAGGCAGATGGAGTTGTGTTTCCTTTTAGACTTTGAAAATATAAGTTTGACCTGTGGGCAGAGTTCCCAACCCTGGCAGATCTTCTGAATTACTCTGGGGAGAAATTTTAAAAATTATAATCGTTGGGTTCTACCCCAGACTTGCTGGGGGTGTGGTGGGAAATGGACATATACATTTTAACAAGTTCCCCAAGTGACTCTTAAGGAATCCAAGGGTCCAATGGCTAGAGGTTCCATGGAGGGGCAGGTTAGTTTAAGGAATCTCTCCAAGATGCTGGAGATGCCTCTGTAGGATGTGCTGGTGGTGGTGTGTGTACGTGTGCCTGTATGTCTGTGTGTTTAGAGAGATGTTGGAAGGAGGGGTAGAAAGTAGGCAGTTATGTCCTGGGATATATAGGAGGGTAAAACTTTACAGTAATTCTTGCAGAGCAGTCACTATCTCAGAAATCCCTTGATTCTGGACGTTATCTGAGAAAGAAGGAAAAGAAACCATGCTAGCCCTCATTGAATGCCTACTATGCATTTTAACACTGTGCTAGGTATATGAGTTCATTTATTCATTCACAATCATGAAGTACATTCCACATGCCAAGGGCTGGGCTAGGTGTCAGGATTATAAAGACAAAAAAGACAGTCTTTATTTTTAAGGAGCCCACAGATAATCACTAACCACAGAAACGTGCTACGATTAAGGGGAGCATGGGGTACTTTGAGGGACTTTGGAAGGGGCTCTCAATTCAGACTGGGTGTGGTGAGAGGGTGAGTCAGGGAAGGTTTCCAAGAAGAGGTGGCACTTAAATCTCAGATAATTTTAATTCTAATATTATCTACTACAAATAGTGAAGTATGGTTGGAGCAGAGAGAGTTGGGAGAGGGATGGGAAGGGGTAGAGGAAGGGATAAAGTGAGAGGTGAGACTGGAAAGGGAGGTGTATTTGAGTCAAGTAATGAGTTGCCTTCACTTTATCCTGCGTGCAGACTGGGACACTGGAGGAGTCAAAGCAGGCAATGACAGGATCAGACTGTGGTTGAGGAAGTACAATACGGTGGCAGCATAGAAAGTGCAGAGAGAGTGTAGGGAGGGTTAGATGAGAGATGTTAGCCTGATGGCCTGAGAGGAAGCAGTGGGAGTGGGAGTGGAAAGGAAAGGACTGACAAGATGGGAGAGAGAGGGACACATCTAGGATGGTGTTCGTTTCTTTTTTGGCAGCTGGCTGGACCATGGTTGTCACTCACCATTCACTATTTGCTTTAACATAGCCCTTCAGTTTGCCTTCAGAATAACCCGATGTCATTTTTAATAGGCAAAGATAGGAAAACTCTGAGGGATCAAACAGAAAAATGGAGGAAAGCTCAAGGTCTCCAACTTGTAAGCTGGGAGGTGGGACCCAAATTCAGGTTGGCCTGAGACCATGCTTCCAATGCCCCAGGCAGATGCAAAACTTAATACAGCTAAAAAAAGAAGAATATGGCTTTCAGTTGGCTACATTCACAATAGAAACAACATGAGCTAAGATCTGAAAAGCAGAATCTTGGTACCTGAAATTTATTCTTGGCTGCAGTTAGCATGGTGAGATTTGACCTCCTTTTTGACAAGGTTGTCAATGGTCTCTCTCCTATGCTGTGCAGGCTTTTTATACTTCAGTGATGGCAAATAGAATTGAATCAAGATTTTAAAGAGGAAAAATTTTACTGTTAAAAATGTTCTTATAAAAGAAGTGAAATGACATATCTTAACCTTTGTCTCACAGATTTTGCCACCTCCAAAAAAATTTTTGTTTAAAAACAGTTATCTTGATGGAGGAGCTTAATAAAAATTTAAAAGTTTTTGGACGGAAAAATAGATCTTTACCCAGAATCTTGTATGGTAGTAATGTGACATGACACTTTGAGGAGAGTACATTGAGTATCTAGGCTCTCTGAGCCAAAGGGCTGTGCAGAAGTCCTCATGATGTCACACCATTGACAGAGATGCCACCATTCAAACCTATCTGGGCCATGTTTAGGTTATCCCTGCAGCCACTAGGTCCACATCTGGCTGTTTCATGGTGCAGTCTGACCTTGAACTTCTGCTGTTTCTTTGTCTGGAACTGAACATAGTCTGTGTGTCTGATATCTTTGGAATTATTTTTGCCTCCCTGTTTTGATGAAAGCAGCTTCTTAGTGGAATAGAAAACTGTCCTATGTAGGAATATTTGTACTATTTCTAGAATACTTTTTCATGCTTTGAGTTGGCTGCATATTAAAGATGGGTTTGATTTCGAACTGCCTCCTATTATTTTTCCCCCAGTGCTTATCTTTATCTAACTTCTCTCCCTAAATATACTTTTCCTATCCCATTCAAAAACAAACACACCTCCCGTCAGGAGTTAAGTCTGTTGGTGTGAACAGTCTGTTGGTTTGTCATTCCCTTTGCTGGGCTTCAACTTGCTGAGACCTGCACCGGGGCTCCCAACGCTTTAGTTTCCCCATCTGTTGGATTGCCTTCACTCACCTTAAGAGGTCACTGTGAGGCATAGCTCATAAATGTCATCATAAACTGCTCTGCAAAATTGCGTCTCAACATCTGTGATGCCAGATTCAAAAGAGCTTGCTTGTGTGTATCTGGTTCAAAGAAAAACGAGCTGACCTTTTGATGCTGGACAGCATAGTGAAGAGCTGGCAATCTCCACATTTCCTATGACAGCCTAGACTGCATTTTCTTCAGCTGTCCTTGCTAGCAGTGGTGGTCTAGCATTGTTTCCTGTTAATAGCAGCAAGCAGCCTTGCAGGCCAATTCTTCACTCTCTATTCCTTTATTGAGTTGGAAGGACTTCCTTTCCTTAGTTTTTAAGAGCAGGGATTTTAAGACAGTAACCCCACCCTTCCATAGCAGGTCATGTAAATGCCTAGACACCAACCACCCCCCATGGGCAGTTGGCCCATTTATGCAAGAGAACAATAAGGAGATGGTTCCTTTGCTTCTGCTTCCTTGGCAATGTAGGAGAAGGAGGTGGCTGAAGCCAGACACATTGGCTCCATGCACATGCCCAAGCCTTTTTCAGTCTCACCCTATTGAGCAACAAGAAGGCAACTGTCTCCATGTTAACATCACCAATGATGATTTTATAACTGGATTGGCTAGGGTTTTTTTCACTGAAACCCAGGCTTAATGGGTGTGTCTTTGTGTCTGTAAAACATAAATGCAAAGAACCAAAAGGGAAGAGAGGCAAAAGTGAAATTACTCCTTTCTTGGCAAGGAAAAAAAGATTTCATTTTAGAATAAAGGCAATTACCACTATAGCTGAACAAAGAGCTAGTTTGAGACACCAATCAATCACCTAAATATAGCGGTCTTTAGGTATGTGAAACTCAGTCACATAAAACTGAATATCTAGGTAACTGTTAATTTATTATTCAGGCCAAATGCACTTCCTACCATCATTTTCAAGTCCTTCTGATGAGCTAGAATTTTGCCGCATCTACTATTATACTTTTCTGTCATCCTGCCTTTGTGCCTGCTGTTCTTCTTGAAATGCCCTTCCAGTCTTTTTACACCTGGGGAATACATATTCACTTTATAACTTCCATCTCAAAGATCATCCCTACCTTTCTTGTGCCCCCAGGCAGAACTGGTTCCTTTTGAGGGGCTCTGTTAAAGTTTAGGCTAGCATTGGCGCCTTTAATCACCCCACAGCACTGTGACTTCCTTGAGTTTGGAGGACGTTTCTTGTTCATTTCTGTGCTTTGTACAGTTCTATACATGAGTAAGTGTAGAACTCACTTTGCTCTAACCATAGGGTGGAAACATTTTAATTGTCCAGAGTTAAGTTAATAATGATATCTGTTAAAAAGGGGTCTGATTTCTAACACATGCCCTGGAATTTGGGCTTCATATAGTTTTTCCTGTTTCGTACAATCTGAGGGTGAATGTGGAGAATGTACATTGTTTTCAAAAAAGCTACACTCCAAGTCAGCAATATCTTCCTTTTGAGTAGAATATAAGACTGGCATTTTGCCATGTAGGTGAAGGGAGAGGTTCAGACATGGCTGAGAAAGCCAGTTTAAGCTGAATAAAAAGAATGGGATCAAAAAGGCAAACTGTTGTCTTTAGTACAAAATGATGTTTCTTAAAATTGGGTGTGTCGACTAAAGCTGCCTTCAGGCAGGTTTTACTACGTAACCTGCATATATTCAGAATCTAGAGTTTTGACTGACCTTAGCTTCAAAGGCAGGTATTTTTATGTGAATAAACTCTTTCATCCATTTATTAGATCAATCATCAGTTTTCTTAAGAATTGAGGCACATTTATCTCTCTGCATTCTGTTAAATATAATAGAAGAAAAACAGAGCTCTAAATTAATCTAGTTCCTCTCAGTACTTTGCATTTTTAAAGCATTTCCTTAATATTAAAATCCACATAATTCGTATAAAATTTTAAAATTGAATATCAGTAAAACACACAATCACCCAAAATATTGGTATCTGGAGATAACCACTATTAACATATTTATTGGCTCACTTATTCAATAGATATTTCTTGGTGTATAAAATTACTTCCAGAGAGACTTTTGTTGCATTTATATACCCACATCCATACATTTTAATTTGCAGAAATGGGATCATAATGTCCTTATTATACCATCAGTATTTAATGGTACTGATGGTACAAAAGTAGGGTTATAGTTAGTGTATCACACCTCTATAATTTGTACACTTCTCTTCCAGCCATTCTGTTGTATGATTATTTAAGCAGTTCATTATTGTTACTTAGGCTGTTTCTAAAGTTTTGTTATTATAAGCAAAGCTCCGAGGAACATGCTGTAGGTACCTCTCTGTCTTCTTGTCCAATTGCTTCCTTCAGAAAAGTTTTAAATGAAAAATTCTGGCAAAGAAAGGAATGTAATTTTTAAAGATTTTCATGTATTTGGCTAATTTTTGCTCAGAAACACTGTGTCACTTTTCAGAGTGCCTGTTTTTCCCATACCTTTACCAATATAGAGTATTATCAGTCTTTAAAACTATTGCTAATATGATATTTTAAAAAATGATACATTGTTATAGTTTTTATTGACTTGTGTTGAACATTTCTTTGTATTTGCTGTGCATCTGGGCTTCTTCCTTTATAAATTGCCTGTATACTTCTTTGCCCCATTTTAAAATTGGAGTTATTGTTTTCTTATTGATTTGTAAAAATTCAATATATATTAAAGATATTAACCTCACTATGTAGTAAAGATATTCATAAGATGGTAACGTTTTATTTATTATTTGTTTGCCTATTCCTTTCTTATTGCTCATTAGAGAGCTTTTGTGAAAAATAAAGGAGAAGTTGGGGCGTCTGGGTGGTTCAGTCTGCTAAGCGTCTGCCTTCAGCTCAGATCATGATCTTGGGTCCTGGGACTGAGCCCACATGGGGCTCCCTGCTCAGCTGAGAGTCTGCTCCTCCCTCTGTCCTTCCCCCTCCCCCTCACTGTGCTCTCTCTCTCTCTCTCTCTCAAATAAATAATAAAATCTTTTAAAAAAATAAAGGAGAATTCATAATATTGCTCTTAATGTTGATTTTTTTTTCCTGAAGGTTTCTGATTTGTTATTCCTTTCATGGTACATAACTTGAGGGCCAGAAAAGTGCTGCTTGAACTGAAGATCTAGATAGGAAATCCAAAAAAGCAATATGCCTAAGCCCCTTTTCTAACAAAAGGGCTTCATTTTCACCTCTGTATCATACTTTTGGTATTATGTGGCATCATGTGAACATATTTCTGTAAAAGACATATGTTTATACGCTAAGGGAATATTTGTACAGGATTTTTAAGAAATGAGTTGTGGTGATAAACAATATGTTTGGAGAGCCCTGGATAAGAAATAGGTACTCAGGTGTTAATCCAGGCAAAGAGCTGAACCCTTCCAGCACATAAGAAGAAAGACAAGTCTAGGGCAAAACTTTTCTCTATCAGATCTTGAAATATGAATGGATTCTCATTCCTCTTCCTCCTCCCTCTTCCCCTTCTTTTCTTCCTTTCCTTCTTTCTGGTTTTCAGTTAGGTTATCATGAATAGATTTTTCTGTATTACTTTTTCATCCAAATACATATTTCCATCTCATCTCATTTTTTTGGTTCGTAATATGAATTTGTTTAAAGTAATAAATATTCTCTATTCTAGTTCTTTGTTTCATAGACTTGGATGGCCTTTCAGTCCAAAAGAAATCTTCAAATATTGAGTGTTATTTCAATAGGGATAGAATTATTAAATATATATTGCTTGTTATGACCTTTAAAAAAGTTAAATTTCCCCATCATTAACATTATGTGTGTTAGCAATACAGCTTGGGGAAGGCTCACCCTGTCTGAGCACCCTCTGAAGTCCTGAAAGAAATTACCAAGAAAAAGTTGTTTCTTTAACCTAGCGGAAGAGCTGATATTCTATCCACAGCATTTGAAAATAGAACCTCCAGAAACTTGTCAAAAGAGGCAGCTATAGCAATGAACAGTAAGAGAGCAATCATGAGATGGCTGAGAAGAAAGGATTCTTAGCCAGCTATCTTTCTGCAGAGCTTTTTATCTTCAGTGAACTACGCTTTTTGTTCTTCAAAATATTATATACAAAATTTCAGAAAAGTAGGGTTATAGTGAGTGTATTACAAAAAAGTCTCTTACTTTTTCCTCTTTGTGCGATTCCTATATTAGAACAATAATCCACGCTGGTTGGGACTGTGTCTCATCTATGACCCAAGCCTATGTTTCTAAATTCTCATCTGATCATAATCTTTGGGATTCAGGAATAAGAGATCAAAATTCCCAGGAATCCTCAGGAATTCCTGAAACCATAAATTGTTTTTGTCTTTAAAGTACTTCTTCATATTCTTTACTCATTATTATAGACATCTAAAAAATTTAGTTTAATGAGTAAGAAATATTAAGTTTGGTAATATTTACTAAGAACTTTTTTTGCCTCTAGCAAATATTCAAGTAAAATACCTGCCAACAGTATTGGGTAGTAGTCAATGATGTAACATTCAGATCTCTCAATACTACACAGAATCATGTCTCAAAATTGCCAATTTAAAAACTTATATTGCTTCCAAAACTTGTTACTTCTTGGGATACCACCCATAAGATTTCTTTAAAGTATTCTATGGGTATAAACGTACTAATATTTATTTTATTTGCAAGAATGACTCACTGTTAGTATCAACCAGCGTCACGAATGTTCACTTTTTTTTTTTTTTAAAGATTTTATTTATTCATTTGACAGAGAGAGACAGCCAGTGAGAGAGGGAACACAAGCAGGGGGAGTGGGAGAGGAAGAAGCAGGCTTCCCAGCGGAGCAGGGAGCCGAATGCAGGGCTCGATCCCAGGACTCTGGGATCACGCCCTGAGCGAAGGCAGACGCCTAACGCCTAAGCCATCCAGGTGCCCCAGGAATGTTCACTTTTAATGTGGCAATAGCTATAAGAGCGATTGACTAGATCTTGATCTCTTCTTCCCTCTGTGTTTCTACCCTGGTTCAGAGAAATGCTGGTCGACTTTAACCTTTGACTCTGTGTGTTCATATTCCCTGCTTCTGCTTTCAATCTGATGTCAGTGAAGATTTTTTTTTAAGATTTTATTTATTTATTTGACAGAGAGAGCCAGTCAGCAAGAGAGGGAACACAAGCAGGAGGAGTGGGAGAGGAAGAAACAGACTCCCAGCAGAGGAGCCTGATGTGGGGCTCGATCCCAGAACGCCGGGATCACGCCCTGAGCTGAAGGCAGACGCTTAACGACTGAGCCACCCAGGCGCCCCTCAGTGAAGCTTTTCAAATCAGTAACAAATCTACAGTGACAGCCACATTTTAATTCTTGTAGAAGAATTATAATAATTTTTCCAGTTTTCCTAATTTCTGAACAGATTTTTCTTGAGATTTAGAAAAACATACCAATCTCCCAAGATCTACTAGGAAGGAATTTCCACATGGATGTGCTATCCAAGCCTGACCCTTCCAGGGCTAACCAAGGTTGCTCCTTGAAGACCCACACTGGGGGGAGGGCAGTGGGACATGACAGGGCTACATGAGATTGGGGCTCAGGAGCCCTAGGTTTTAATCCTGAGTGCTCCATGAACAACAGCTGTGTAATGTGGAGCGGTCTGCTAACTTCTCAGGGCCTCCATCCGCACATCTTTAAAATGAAGAGCTCTTGTTAGTTTAAGAGAAGCTGAAAGTGTGTAGGAGAAAAAATAACATTCTATTTCTGTGAGGCCTCAAGGTCATGGAGAGGGGCAGAAGAACAAAGATCTGCCAGGATAGTCTCCCTGGGTGTGAGAGTGGGTTCTGACAAACCCCCAAGGAGAGGCTGGTGGCTGGGGCCTTCTTTTGTATCTTCATGGGTGCACTCCAGTCAGCTGTGTGGCTGGGAACTAGGGGCTGCAGCCAGTAGCAGACCCCAGAAACCTGACTGGTTAACCTGACTTGCCTTTTATTCAGACATTTTAGGGTTCTTTGTGCTAAAACCACACCAGAAAGAAACTTCATTGGCTAATATATCACATAATGATAAAATAATAAAAATCTCTATCAATAGGACTAAGTTCCTAAGCTAAAACCAGCAACAGCTATTATCACTTTGAATGTTTTTATAGATTTGACAGGCTGGGGTGGTGTGGGAGAGAGGCATGTTTTTCCTCATAAAGGTAAAAAGGTTGGTGGTAAGTATATTTCAATAAAAATTAATAATAACTGTTAATTTGCTGGTGGGATCAACAAGTATTCTTTAATGTAACTAGATGCTGCTGTTTGCTTATTCTATGTTTATCAAGTTAACTTGTTTTGAGTAGGAGGAGCCCTGAACAGTATAGGAAGAGCTAGATTAGAAAAATATTTTGGGCAAGAGCTATCTAGTTATGTCATATTTGAAAGTTTAAATTGCTATAAAACATTTATCATCCACAGAATTAAAACTTCCTCGTGGGGCGCCTGGGTGGCTCAGTCAGTTATAAGTGACTGACTCCTGATTTCGGCTCAGGTCATGATTTCAGGGTCTTGGAAATCGGGCCCCACGCTGGGTGTGGGGTCTGCTTTAGATTCTCTTGCTCCTTCTACCCCTCCCCGCTCATGCTCTCTGTCTCTCTAAACAAACAAACAAACAAACAAACAAAACCCAAAAACAACAACAACAAAACTTCCTGGTGAACAGCTCAATTTCACATATGCAACTAAACTAGGTTATACCACACACGTGCACGCACACACACACACACACATCATATTCCTTATCTAGTCTATTATTTCTCCTCCTTCTAGTCTGTGAAGTCTGCCCAGAGCCCCCAGGTCTTCCTGCAACACCTTGTCCTTTGCCCATCAGATCATGAATCCCAAAAGACTACATCTTCTCTGAGAGCACAGATCACATGGCTGGCTGTCCATTTCATAGCTGTATCCTCACCAGAATGCACAGAGATTAACACTGAGAATAAACCTAATACATATGTACTGTTGGCCAGATGCTATGCCAGCTACATCACATGCAAAATCTTATTCAATCCTTTCAACAACTTTATAGGATAGGGATAGGATTATCATCCCAAATTTACTGATGAAGAAACTGATGTCTTGAGAGATTAAATAATTCATTGATAATAACAGGGCTACAGCCAATTCTTGAATATGGTCCACTGGCCATGAGAGTGAATTTACTGCACTGATTCAAAGACATGAAGGACACATTCACTGACCTCAAAGATCTTACTCTTGAGTAAAATAATGCTATGTATATATTCAGTCATCATAATTCTTGGGAATAAAATACAACACCTGCTTTGTCCTAGAGAGATTTTTAAAGGGGCACTCAGAAACATTTTGCATAATAAATTTTTCCATTGGTTTCTTGTAGGTGAGGTAACTCTTGCTTTTGTAATTCCGTTACACATTTTTCAAGAGGGTACCACATATTTGAGCTTGGTTTATTGGCTGATTCTTCACAGCTCATTGACATTTACTGGTCTTTTTAAAAATTAGTATCTTTAAATTTTGATTTTATCAAAACCTGCTCAAAGCAACTTAAGCTAAAAAGCCTAGAATAATCAAATTATTTGGTTACACAGAAGAACACATGCTAATAATCACATTTGTCATTGACTATTTCATGATTACTTTTTGCAGTAGGTGCTGAAAGTAGCTTTTAAGGTGATATAATAAATTTCAGAAGGATGAAATCAACAGCATTTTGGAAAAGAGATATTTTTTTAAGACCTAGTTTAGCAGGTGTGGAGGTTTATGAATCAAGAGTGAATGAAAGAGGATTTATAGATAACCCTATTTCTTGGGGGAGAGAACCAAGTCAGGGAAAAGAGTTAAGAGGCCATTCTGGAATATAATTGGAGATTAAAAAAAAAAAAAAGGCACATAGGACTGTCTTTTGAACTTGGGACAGTGCTTCCGACCTTCGTAAGTTCTCATTCATGACAAGTGCTGTACACACTGGTTCACCCAGTCATGTTTTGGTCCTAGCTACTGTGTCTTTCTTCTTGTAAATCCATGGCTTTGGACTGAATTTCCCACTCATGGATTTACTCTGGGACTCTGATATTCTAGGCTGTTTGGAGTGGAAGCATACAAATATGACCTGGCATGGTCCATTCAAGCCTATTTCATTGGATGGGCCATGTTTTATCACCCCACATTTGACCTTAAGCAGCTGATCCAGAACTTTTCCTGGGTCAGGTCTGGCTTTTCTTCTACTGTCTCACAGCAAATAGCTCTTAGGTATTTCATTCTACCTTGCTGAACACATGGAACAGTGCATATCTGAGGAAGGATGTCAGTATCTAGAATGGAAAGGAAAGGTTGGCATTAAGGAGTATTTCAAATGAAAACTTAACAGGATATTGTAACTAAGGAGATGTGGGTGGTGAGGAGAAGAATCTGTAAAAAAGGTTTTGAGCTTCAGAGACAGAGGAAATGGTGCTACCTATAGTAATATGAGAGAAGTAGGAAGAAGGACTTGGTTTGGGGTAAAAGATATTGACCTTCAGACATCAGTGGGACTTCTTGTCAAGTATGTATAGCAGGAATTTGTGGCTTTACAGTGGAATCATGAAAGAGCCAGGTCTGGGGATAGAGACCGGTGATTGCTGAAGTTCTATGACTGGAAGAGATTTCAACTAAAAGAGAAAAGAAGGTGGCTTAGAATGGAACCTTGAGGTATGCTCACACAATAGGATGGCAAGAGAACAGGAGTCCTTGAAGGAGACTAAGTTAACCTTGTGGAAAAGGAAAGAGGAGAACCAGATGAGGGCTTTGTAAGAGAATGTGAAGGAAAACACAGTGTCAAAAAGTAAATGATCAAATGTCAAGGACTGCAGAAAGCTTGAGTGGGAAGATGATCAACCATTGTATCTAGTGGTGGGGAAAGTGCTGGTCAGCTGGGAAGAGTAGTATCAGGAGAGGGCCAGCCTAGCTTATCTTGATGCCCTGGAGGAACTGGCTTTTATAGGAGTAGGGAGAAGACAAGAGCTTAAAATACTATCCTAGTATGAATGTGAAACCAGCATGCATGGTCATGGAGGGGGGTATCATGTGGGTCAGCAGGGATGGCAATACATAACTAGCCTTGAGATAGAAAGCCCCCAGTTCTATAAAATTAGTATTCCTTAACCACTAAGCAAAATAAAGAGTACAAAGGCTGGAAGCCAAAGAGATTGTAATGGTCTTATAATATCAAGTTAACCACACATAGTTATTGTTATAACTTAATCTACTTACTTTAATCCAACAAATCAGCACATTTCCAAGAGTAAGCAAAAGCTGTTACAGAGATTTGTATAAACTTAAGATTCAGGGCCAGAAAGACGAGGTCCAAAGATTTCATTTGGAAAGGACGGTGAATACAAATGTTAATGAGTGAAACTATGTGTTCTTAGCCTGAAATGCATCCCTTGGCCTTCCCTGTACTAATAGTATCACAGTGTTCACACAACTGCCATTGACACTGAAGTAGCCACACACAGGAGCATTTGATTAGAAGTCTGTATCACATGCATGGCTGATGACGGGCACCAACATGAGCTGCATTTATGTTATGACACAAGTGAGTGTGGGCAGGGATCTGACAGCTACAGAAAGAACACTACCTCTTCCTCTTCACTGGGCACATAGAGTGACACATTGTCACTTAACCTCTGGGTTTCATTTTGCTCATCAGATAGATGAGGGAGCTGGATGAGATTATCTGTGTTCTCCTTCCAAAAGTAAAGTTCTGTAATTCTCTGACTCTAAAATTCATCTTTTTATTTCCATTAAAGAATTAAAAATTTAAAGTAAGATGTTTGCTGAGCTCTTGAGAAATTTAAGTTTGAGAATATGATGGACCACTGAAGGTTTTGTAAGCAAACACTTATGTAGAATGGTAGTTCTCAAAATTCTTGATTTTGCACCTCCATTGTCAAATTGTTTGAGCACAAACTTCAATAATATGCATATTTATTTATAAGGTACATATACATACTGCTGGGTTTATAAAAACATTACAAAATAGATACCAAAAAATGAGAAAATTATGGCATAACAATAAACCAAAACAAAGTTCTAGAGATTTCCCTCAACCTTACATCTTAAAATATGATTTTGCACACTCCAGGGGGCAAATACAACCCACTTTGGATACTATTTTGAGATTGGTATTTGCTACCTTACACTAAAGACTCAATAGTGTGGGAAATAACTTTTCCACATTAGCAATTATTTTATTTGATAAGAAAGTCTTTCTAAAACCTAAATATATTGAATTATGAAATAATGGAAATTAATAACACATGGTCATTCCTTGTTTTTCAAAAAGACAAATGCTTCCAGATAGTATGTCTGGTAGTAACATTTGAAAGGTAAATCTGATTTTTACCAGGCCAAGTTAGCGGAAGAATCTGATTTCACATGAGGAAAAGCCATGATAATAACCAAAAATCCCACCCACGACATTTGATTGAAAATAATCAAGTAAGGAAGTTGAGTGTTACCACATCTGTGGTGTTATTATTATTAATAATCACCAGGGGGGTTACTTCTGTTAACAGGGCTTCCTTCCTTTTTAGCCAATCTTTTTTCCTTTGCTACCTTTTGCCAACACTGAGATTGTCCTTGTGTTGTCAGCTATATCTCTGATATGAATATTTATGTTTGAGATTTTAGACTATGTACAATAGATTCACATTCTATCCTATTACAGACAGGGACATTATTGGGGTCTAAGCTAGCTAAACTGTTAACAATCTTCAAATACTAATTCTACTGTCAGAATCAGAAGAGGCAAGAATGATTTTTCTGACCAGTCAGATACCAACTGTAAATGGTGGAAAAGAAGGATAGGTCTACAGGTCATAACTTTAAACAAATCTAAATAACTTGACTCAGATAAGAAGATTCCACCATAACAAACACAACACATACATCTATACTATCGCAGGAATAGTTTTAAGAAGGTATTGAACCTGCTGGACCTTCACTCTCGAAAACAGCAGTTTAATACCAGCTCTGTTAAAAATAAATTGCTCTTTTTAGCAAATATTACTCATCATACAAATAAATAAATGCATTTGTTCAAGTAATTCATTCCCTGTATTAGGATTTATCCCCAAAGCAGGATAACTCACATGCAGCAAAACAGGATTGACAAGAGAGGCAAGAACTGGGTCTGTTCAGGGACCCTGCATACTGGGCAAAAGACATACAAAGTCAGTTCAGAAACCACATGAATTCCCAAGGGTCAACCCTGATTCATTCTGACCTACCGTGACCCATCCTTCCCACTTGGTCCAATTTATGCATTCCCAATTGAGAAAGAAGATGAGCAAGCCTGGAGTAGCACAAGTGCTTTCAACTGCAGTCAGGATTGAGTCAGGAACTGAGGAAGCTGGTATATAGCACTTAACATTTTATGGACAAAATAATATCTTCCATGTTCTGTGGCACAGAACTTGAAGGTCTCAGTCAAAGACGTGTAAAGGGCAGAATAAAAGTTCTTTGTGGGAGTGTACTTTTGCCAAAAATCCATTTATATCTTGCTCCATGTCCTCCTCCTCTATACTGAAGGGCTGGAAGGATAAAATTTGCATTTCTCAGATTCTTTTGCAGCTAGGATTCTGGATGTATTATGATATGCAATTCAAAGAAAATTCAAAAGTAAAAGGAAATTGAAGGCTATCTTTTTTTCTTTTTCTTTCTTTCTTTCTTTCTTTTTTTTTTTTTTTTTAAGATTTTATTTATTTATCTGACAGAGAGTGCGAGAAGGAACACAAGCAGGGGGAGTGGGAGAGGGAGAAGGAGGCTTCCCACTGAGCAGGGAGCCCAGTGCAGGGCTTGATCCCAGGACCCTGGGATCAGGACCCGAGCTGAAGGCAGACGCTTAACAACTGAGCCACCCAGGCGCCCCTGAAGGCTATCTTCCTGCAGTAGTGGCAGTTGACAACCAACCTCTGGACTCTACATTTCTTGGTCTAGCCAGCAGCTTCCTTATTGGGAGGGAGCCAAGTTTGTGTTAGCTGATGTATTAGTAGTGCCAGTAATCTGCTAAAATCTGGTTCACAGCTGACCTTAAAACCAAAAGACCTGTGACTTACGCTTTTCTCATCCTTGCAATTATTGTGTAATCACCTGGTTTCCCCTATGAAATCCCTCTCTGCTGGAAATACCTAGAGTGGTTTCTGCGTTCTGCATTAAATCCAGACAGAGACAGAAGGATGTTTGACCCTACTCATACATATCTCTGAAGGCCACCTCTATGGGTTGGGATGATTATATTTGGGCACAACTACAAGCCCACTGGTTTTCAGAGCAAAATGTGTTGTGCTACATCAGGTCTTTCCTGAGAAGTTAAAACTTTGAATGCATGCTCTCCAGCACCTATTAAAACTCAACTTACAAAACATAGATATGAGATAGATAGGTTAACTATTCCTTTCTCCATTTCTTTAAGCCCTATTCCTGCAGTAAAATTTCAAATGAAGTTATTGAAAGTTAGGCAAAGGACTTTCAAATTGCCCTACTAATGACTATTAGTAATCCCACTCATTGGACAATGGTAATCTTGAAGGAGGGAGGAAATAATTAGTGCTTTTCAGGATGCTGGAGTACTGCCACAGAATGTTTGTATTCATTTTTCCACCCTGATGTCCTAAAAGCCAAATAGGAGTTTCATTAACAATCGTTCCCCTTCACTTACCAGTTAACAATAACAATTAGAGTGACCAATTTCTATTAGCATTTATTATCAGATGTTTCTCTTGGTAATTTGATAATAAGAATGATACAACTTGTTCTCTTTCCCTGATTTTGCTGAGTCTCAAAAGCTCAAAGTCAAATTGGAAATTAACTGTGGTTAATTCCACTCTTCCTGGAAAAATAATTTTTATTCTATTTCTCCCTGGTTTCTGATCATTCATCTCTATTTTAACTATTATATAAATTAAGAAATGCATGTATGGAATTTACTTAGAAATAAGGAGTAAAGGATATCTGTACAATATATAAATAAAAATGGAACTATTTTCTCCCTACTTTATATTAGTAACTGCTATGATCCTCATTGCTGTTTTCTATGTAAAGTCTAACAATATCATTTTTCTCTTTCCCAGACATTGATTCAAAACCCTCTTGGATGGTGTGCCATATACATGAAATAAGAGCTCCAAGAAACTCTTTTGAAAAACAATTATTTTCTCAATGCTTTATATGGCTTTAGTCCTAAAGCTGATTCACAAAAAAGTGTGATTCAAAGTGAAGCAAACAAGAGTATTATAAACAACAAAGAGTTAACTTTAAAAGTTTGAGTAAAAACGAAACACGAAAATCCCTCTCAGCTTTTTTCTTTCTAATATTCTCCTCACACAATTTCCTGTTAGTCTCTCTGACTTTTCTGAGAGATATTATTTTCCTTTCCAGTACCAATTTCAGCAGTGATGGCCTAAAAGGTTCTGGCGCCCCAAGTGAGACTAGATTATAGGACTCCATATGGGGTCAAAGATAGGAGGGTTCTTAAGGATTTTTACCAACAAAATAAAAGCGGTGGGGTTTCACTTCACTTCAAAGTAAAGATACCAATACAAGCAAATTCTCCTCTTGTCATATTGATAAAGAAGCAGAAAGACCCTTCCCGTCACACAGGTGGGATCACTGACGACTTGAGTGGAAAATTGAACTATAAACTGGGTGTTTTGTGAAATTCTCTGATGTATACACACCAAGTGGAAAGCAGAACACACACACACACACACACACACACACACAGACACAGACACAGAGATGTTTGAGATTGAGAAAGAGATTCACATGTATTTAACAATACATGACATTTAGTAGATGCCTAGAAGTGTAATATAAGCACCAGAAACTTGTGGGAAAGAGTTCACCATCAAACTCAAGTTTACCTCCTGTTGTGACACAAGGAATTAAGTGATCATAAAAGGGAGGTCAGGAGCAATGAGAAACACACTATCTCCTGCCCATTTTTTCTTCTTGAAGGAGTTGTGTTTTCTGGGAGTCCCAGTGTCTTTCCTGAGGACTAGTAAGCAAAGGGACACACAGACTTCTACCTTTGCCTTATTATTTAATGTCTCAATATGTACAAGCTGCTTCTAATGACTATTAGTAATCTCACTCATTGGACAATGGTAATCTTGAAGGAGGGAGGAAATAATTAGTGCTTTTCAGGATGCTGGAGTACTGCCACAGAATGTTTGTATTCATTTTTCCACCCCGACGTCCTAAAAGCCAAATGGGAGTTTCATTAAGAATCGTTCTCCTTCACTTACCAGCATTCTCAATTCCATAAATGGCAGAATCAACTCTAATTCAGAGAAGGCTTACTTGCTCTAGAAAACTTTACTTCTTCAGGTCCGGGAGAAAATGATGCTAAGAGCTATAACTGGAGGTTCTTTCTGGCTGTGTTCTGAGCTAGTACAACACAGGTTTTGGAATCTTGATGGTAGACCTTCATAGTGTCCTGGTCACTTCACACCTCTAAACCTCAGTATCTTCACAGGAGAAATAGGGACAATGATGGACTATCTTACATGGCTCTGAGAATTAAATAAAATAATGCAGGTAAAGTGTTTAACTAAAGCCTGACACATACTAAGACCTCATTAAACATGAGCTTCTAAGGGAGTTTTAGGGACTAACTCCTGCTGCCTCCAATCTCTTTCTGATGGTGTCTTCTGTCCTCTCTGTACATCTGTGCCTTGCTCTTCTCACTGCTGACTGGCTAGTTACCCCCATATGTTTTACTTAAAATTTAGGAGGGCTCTAATGTGACTGATTAAGCTAATTACTATCCTTTTACTGAGTGGAGTCCCTGAAAATCATCTGTTAGGTAAGGGTGCTTACAAAGGGAAAATAATATGAAAACCCTTTTGTTACAAGATACTTTATTCCTGGACCATTAAAAAATACCAAGTAGTTATTACTAATACTTCCATAGTCTCCTCTATTAATTAGTCTTGCATATTCAGGACTGAAATTAGGATTATGATAGGCATATTTGTGTTATTTTATTTATTTTTTTCAACTTTTATTTATTTTTTCAGTTTTTTTTTTCAGTTTATTTATTTAAGCAATCTCTACACCCAATGTGGGGCTCAAACTCACAACTCTGAGATCAAGTCACATGCTCTTCTAACTGAGCATGCCAGGCATCTCTTATTTTAAGGTTTGTTTTAATTCCAGTTAACATACAGTATTATATTAGTTTTAGGGGTACAATATAGTAATTTAACAGTTCCCTACATCACCCTGTAGTCATCACAAGTGCATTACTTAATCCTTATCACCTATTTAACCCATCCCGCCATTTACCTCCCCTCTGGTAACCGTCAGATTGTTCTCTATAATTAAGAATTTATTTCTTGCTTTGACTCTCTCTCTCTCTCATTTCCTCCTGTTGCTTTTTTGTTTTGTTTCTTAAATTCCACATATGAGTGAAATCATATGGCATTTGTCTTTCTCCGTCTGGCTTATTTTTCTTTGCATTCTGCTCTCTAGATCCATCCATGTTATTGCAAATGGCAAGATTTCATTCTTTTTTATGGCTGAATAATATTCCACATATACCCTACATCTTCTTTATCCATTCATCAATCAGTGGATACTTGAGCTGCTTCCATATCTTGGCTATTGTAAATAATGCCGCTATAAACATAGGAGTGTATGTATCCCTTTGAATTAGTGTTTTTGTAATTTTTGGGTAAATACCCAGTAGTGCTATTGCTGGATTGAAAGGTAGTTTTATTTTTAATTTTTTGAGAAATATCCATACTCTTTTCCCCAGTGGCTTTACCAGTTTGCATTCCCACCAACAGTACACAAGGGTTCCTTTTTCTCCACATCCTCACCTACACCTGTTGTTTCTTGTGTTGTTGATTTTAGTCATTCTAACATGTGTGAGGTGGTATCTCCTTGTAGTTTTGATTTGCATTTCCCTGATGATAAGTGATGGTGAGCATCTTTTTATGTGTCTCTTTGCCATCTGTATATCTTCTTTGAAGAAATGTCTGTTCATGTCTTCATGTCTTCTGCCCATTTTTTAATTGGATTATTTGTTTTTTGGGTTTGCATTTAATAAGTTCTTTATAAATTCTGGATACTAGCCCTTTATTGGATATGTCACTTACAAATCTCTTCTCTCATTCCATAGGTTGCCTTTTAGTTTTGTTGATTATTTCCTTTGATGTTCAGCTTTTTATTTTGATGTAGTCCCAATAGTTTATTTTTCCTTTTGTTTCCCTTTCTACTTGTGTTACTTTATTTATTTTATTTATTTTTTTAAAGATTTTATTTATTTATTTGACACAGAGAGACAGCCAGCGAGAGTGGGAACACAAGCAGGGGGAGTGGGAGAGGAAGAAGCAGGCTCCCAGCGGAGGAGCCTGATGTGGGGCTCGATCCCAGAACGCTGGGATCACCCCCTGAGCCGAAGGCAGATGCTTAACGACTGAGCCACCCAGGCACCCCTACTTGTGTTACTTTAAAGATAGGCTGAAAAAATCTTGTTTTTACTGGGTTGTGTCTGATTTCAGGGACAATTAGAATGCTCTTAGATATTGAGGCTAAAATGGTTGAACTCAAACCAGGGGCACCAACCTTTTCGTGAATTGCAATATAGATTCTCTTTAGAACGAGCGGAACCATTGAAGGGAAACCATGTCAGACTCTGCTTCCTCATTGTGTGCATTTCTAATTAACTGCAGAATTCTTTCCACTCCAAATGGCCCCAGGCACCCAAAGACAACAGTGATCCAAACTAGCTTTTAATTTTTTAGAAGTCACATTAGTGAAGTTCTTGTTATGTCATGTGAAATGCTACCCAGCTGTTTGCCAGAGATGTTTAAAGACAGCCCTGTTACTTTTTGGGTGGTTAACACCTGAGGCAAAATCAAGGAAAGAAACATGAAAGTTCTTGTACTACTTGAGATTAATTATCTGTGTGGTGAGGCTTAAGTATCAGTTAATGTACAATTCTGATCTGTTCATCTCTCCATCTACATGGGTGTAACTTGAGCTGAAGGTATGTTATTGTTAGTGTAATTTTGGGTACAGATTTCTTTAAGTACTATGGATAAGCACAATTCTATTTACTTACTTATTTTAAACCATATTTTTGTACAACAGAACAGCCAAGAAATAAACCAGGAGTCAGAGAAATTTCACGTATGTGAGAAAATCTAAAGCATCTTTATATTAGGGTCAGGACAATTTCCATTTCTCTGAAAGCAAAACACCTAAATCTCAATTTTCTTAATGTACCAAATGTCATTATGTAACATACTTAAGAGAATCATATGAACAAATGGCAGTTAGTTTAATTGCCATTAATTGCTCTTATTTTTTACATGAGATACACATTGATTTTTTTGTGGCATTATTAATTTTAAAGGTAAAATAGCTACTTTTCAGCTTTACTATGGAGCCAGGAGTTAACACACAGCTGAGTAACTACAATCAATTTAAGAGAATTTATTAGGTTGGAGGATAATTATGAAACCCATGGATATTTTTGTAAAACAGATACAGATTATACATAGTTTCCTATAGAAAACTGTAAATATTATCAGGAAGATTCTAAGTCACCTGTAGAGAAATTGTTAACCAAATAAGCACAGAAATGTCTGATTGTTCTCTTCTTGAACTAAATCAGAGAAGGAAGCTATATCGTCTCTACTTCCTCCCACCACACTGATAACAATTTGTAGACAGCATGATATGCAAATAAAAACTAATATGAGTGATAGTGATTCTTTATTTTTCATCTCTTGCTTAAACAGTCAGTTTAGGGTAAAATGGCTCAAATATTAACTTAGTAAAGAAACAGTGGCCACAGAACTGATGGCAATTAGGATTATGCTGAGCGTCGAGAGATTTTAAAGATTCTACCAGGAATATGTTTTTACAACAGTACGTGTCACGTCATTTGAGGTGGATTTTAAATGTACAGTTTAAATATTCAGAATTGTTTTTTGTCTGGTATGGGTCATAAGAATGTCTCTAATTTGAATGAGAGATGGGTGAATGCCATGGCTTAGGATGTTTATTATAGAGCTGTTCATGCTATTTTTTTATGTTTACTTTAGGTGAACAGAATAACTTCCAATTTTTTAAAAAAGATTTATTTATTTTAGAAAGGGAGGGGACAGTGGGAGAGGGAGAGAGAAATTCAAGCAGACTCTGTGCTAAGCATGGAGTCCTGACACCTGGGCTTGATCTCAAGACCCTGAGATCACAACCTGAGCCAAAATCAAGATTCAGATGCTTAACCGACTGCACCACCCAGGCACCCCAATAACTTCCAATGTAAGTAGATGGAGGGTCAGGCATAATTTAGGTAAAATCCCACTGCTCATCTCTGTGGATACTGGTATCACTGAAATACAAGTGCTCAGATGAAGTGGCTCGGGAAAATAATCAGTGCCAAATAGGACACAGTCTCGGTTGGGAGGGACAGGAACACATAATTAACTTTGTTCCTGTGGCCTCCAGAAAACTTAATCACCTGAGGTCTTTAGTGTTAATTTTTTGATTTTTGCTTTCAAGAAATCAAACCTCAGAAAAACTAATTTAAAGATGCTCCCATTAGTGCTGATTTCTTCAGTGAAATACATATGGTTTTCCAATATAAAAGAGGCTGCCCAGCATGGACTTGGGTGGAAGGATAAGTAAAGGCAGGGAAAGTATTAGGTACGTCCTTCTGGTCCTTCCCGAGTGTCATTTGGATAGAAATAGTGACAGGTGAGCCTAGCAGAAAAACTCAAAATAATACACACAAACACACGGTATCCAGAATTCATTCTTTTTCTAGTGTGTGTGAGAAAGATATGAAACAAGAAGTCACATAGTCTGGGGACATGTGGGTGGCTCAGTTGGTTAAGTGTCTGACTCTTGATTTGGCTCAGATCATGATCTCAGGGTCATGAGATTGAGCCCCGTGTTGGGCTCTGTGCTCAGCGTGGAATTTGCTTGAGATTCCCCCTCCCTCTGCCCCTCTCCCTGCTTGCTCGCTCCCTCACTCTCTCTCAAAGAAAGAAAGAAAGAAAATCTTAAAAAAAAAAAAAGTCACAAGTTCTGTTTGTGTTAAAAACAAAACAAAACAAGAAGCATAAACCCTACACCCTAAGGAACAAACGAAAAAATAAAGTACACGAGAAACTCACAGAAATTAGTACAGATTTTCCTACTTATTTTTTCTACATCTGTCCCAGCTTCCAGGACAATGAAGACTAGCTAGTCTGAGAACCCTGCAGCTAAGCTTAAATGATGGTCTCTATCACAAAAGGAAAGTCCCTCTAGGCTGGCTGCACACATATTTTAATTCTCTGAGCAGAAAAGGTGCCAAGGAGAGCCAACTGCTTGACACTGCTAGACGTTGTCACCTGATAATGTTTTGAACACCCTCTGTGTGTGAACCTCTACTAGGACGTTAGCAAAGGTCAGCTTTCTAGAGAATTTTGTAGGGCAAAGGATTTACAGAATTTACATTCTAGAAAGTGCACATTGACTAGGTATGTAATATAACTAACTCTCCTCTGCCCAACTCTCCTTCCCCTTCCTTTTGCTTTTGCTTTCTCCAGCATCTTCCCCCACCAGCAAATGGATCTCCCCAGACGATTCCAGTCCAAGCCAATCCTCACCAACGTAGGGCTTAGAGCAGCAGCTATGCAGGGGTGGACGGAGGCTTTGCAAAAGTCAATTGCACTTCCAGACCTAGGATCTGGAGCCCAGATTGGAGGCCTTAGTTGTTACAGACAAGCTCTCTGATCTTCCCTGA
Source organism: Ursus americanus (assembly GCF_024610735.1). NCBI lineage: Eukaryota > Metazoa > Chordata > Mammalia > Carnivora > Ursidae > Ursus > Ursus americanus. The sequence goes on from NC_142129.1 coordinate 65,509,078, forward strand.
CCCCAAACACACACACACTCTAGTTCTTGAGCCTCTTCCTTGACGGTTAGATCCAGCTGCTGTTCTTCTAGGCCCGGGGCCTCACCTAAACTCCATCTCAGTTTGCAGTGCCACTGCTCAAGAGCACATTTCCTGGTGAAATCTGCCCGGCTTCCCTACTCCTGACCACAGAGCACAGGGAACTTCCCGTCTTTAAATGACCAGGGTGCTTGATCTTTACCTTTCAGGTAGAATTTATCACATTTTACCTTATATCATAACTATACAAATTTTAGAATGTCAGTTTCTTAATGGCAATGCCTTTCCATCTTTGATTCCCACACAGTGCTATAAAGGAAAGAGCTAAAGTTCTCCAAGTCTTCTCTGGTCTATTCTGTGTCTTGCATGAGTAGAGGTACAAAAAATATTTGCTAAATAAATGATTCTTGTATCCCAGAGTTCCTTCAGCTTGTAGCTATCAAACCTTGCTAGTGACTATGAAAAAGTAGTTGATCCCACACACAGTTGTTTTAAGGAAATAAAGTATTCAAAAGCAGACTGTGGAAATGAAACTTTGTATCTTCAAATTCTCTAACCAGGGACCATCTTGGAAGATTTAAGAGTGAGTAGATGATTGACAGCAAGAAAATGAATGTTCATCCTGTTGCTTTATTGGAACTTTTGCAAGAAAACATGAAGACACTATAAAATTCACTGTGGTATTTAGATACTCATTCATTCACTTATCCATTCACAGGTTACTTTCGAAAAAATAATTATTTGTTAGATGGTATTATATAATGTATTAGTCACTAGTTAAGCACTTCAAGAAATCTGAGAGTTATTAAATGATTCAACCTATGCTCCAATTGTTTCTCCTAGAAAGGTGCTTCTTGAACTTCAACATGAATACAGATCACCTGGGGGGTTCTGGTTAAAATGCAAATTCTTCTTCCACTGGATGAGACGGAGACTGAGATTCTGCATTTCTGATAAATTCCCAGGTGATGCTGATCCTGTTGGTCCACATATCACATTACCAAGAAGGATAGCTTTAGAAGACCTTGTTCTGCTCTGAATGACTTTGCTTGAGAGTCTAACAGAAATATCTGTGCATGACTTAGGTTCTTCCTTCCAGTATAATACTCTGGGAAAAGGTGCCTCAACTCTTTGAGTATCTATAAAATGGGCTAATAATATCCACTCCATCTGTTTTAAGTGAGTTGTTAAAATTATTTGAAATGCATGCGAGTGCATGTTATAGATAAAAGCATCATGATTAATATGGATAATAATCATTACTAATTTCACCCTTGAATTGAAATGTGAAGTCCTAAGTAACAGAAACTTCAAATGGGAAAAAGATAAAGATTTTATAACACAAATATCTCACTGTCTGATTTCTTGACTGATCAGAGAGTTGGGTGGTTTCTGACATGGGCTGGTGCTTGGGTAAGAGACATGTTAAGGATGGTATTTGGAAGGTTTTGCTGTATGTTGAAACTTGACCACTTTCTTCCACCATACACAGAAAATAAGTCAGAATATATTAAAGACCAAAATTTAAGACCTGAAAACATAAAACTCCTAAAAGAAAATAAAAGCAGTAATCTCTTGGACATCAGCCTTTGCAACATTTTTCTGGATATGTCTTCTCAGGCAGGGGAAACAAAAGCAAAAATAAACTATTGGAACTACATCAAAATAAAAAGTTTTTGCACAGAGAAGGAAACCATCAACAAAACAAAAAAGCAACCTATTGAATGGGAGAAGATATGTGCAAATTATATATCTAATAAGATGTTAATATTAAAAATATATAAAGAACTTATACAACTCAATAACAAAAAGCAAAACAAAACACCTAATAATCCAATTTAAAAAGAGGCAGAGAACCTGAATAGACATTTTTCCGAAGAATACATACAGATGACTAATAGACACATGAAAACATCACTCATCATCAGGGAAATGCAAATCAAAATCATAATGAAATAATCACCTCGTACAGTCAGAATGGCTAGTATTAAAAAGACAAGAAATAACAAGTGATGGTAAGGATGTGGAGGAAAGTGGACCCTTGTGCACTGTTGGTGGGAATGTAAATTGGTATAGCCACTGTGGAGAACAGTATAGGGATTCCTCAAAAAATTAAAAATGGAACTACCATGTGATCCAATAATCCCATCACTGGGTATTTACCTGAAGAAAAAACACTAATTTGAAAAGATGTATGCATCCCTATGTTTACTGCAGGCTTATTTACAATAGCCAAGAATGGATAAAGATGAGGTAAATATGTGTATACACACACACACACAATTGAATACTACTCACCATTTAAAAAGAATGAAATCTTGCCATTCATGGCAACATGGATGGATGATACCTAGAGGGTATCATGGGAAGTGAAATAAGTCAGAGAATTACAAATATATGATTTCACCCAAATATATGATTCACCATGGAATCTTAAAACAAATGAACAAAGAAAAAAAAACAGTAAATAGACTCACAAATATGGAGAACAAACTAGCGGTTGCCAGAGGGAAAGGAGGGGGTGGGCAAAATAAGTGAAGGGTATTAAGAGGTAGAAACTTCCAGTTATAAAATAAGTCACAGGGACGAAAAGTACAACATAGAGATTATAGTCAATAATATTGTAATAACTTTGTATGGGGACGGATGGTCACTACATTTATCACAGTGAGCATTGCATAATGCATAGAATTGTTGAATCACTATGGTATACACCCAAAACTGATATAACATTTTATGTCAACTATACTTCAGTGAAAAAAAAGACTTGAGATAGATGATAACTAGACTTACTGTGACGATCATTTTGGAATATGTACACATACTGAGTGTTTACACCTGAAACTAATATAATGTTATATGTTGATTATATTGTAATTTTTAAAAAAAGGCTGTATTTCTTGTAATGAGCACCAAAACAAAACAACAAAAAAGAAAACTTTGCTGTGTGTTGAGTGGGGGTGATTTCTCCTTGGCCACCAGTAAATGGGATGTCAATAAAGAAATTCCACACAAAGCCTGTATTATTTAGCTCATTGGTATATCGTCAGCAGTAGCACAATGATGAAACAGAGTAGGTATCCTAAACCATTTGCTTAATGAATGAATCAGACTCAGAGATGAGGTATTTTGCTTAAGGTCACACCCAGTTAAGTGGTAGAGCAAGGCATTGTCCCAGATCCATTTGGCTTCTAAACCAAATAAATGTCTTGATCCCAGGAGTTCCTTTCAGCAGGTCTAGGCTGAGCCCAATTATTTGTATTTTTACTAAGCACCCCATTGGATCCTTTGACTCATTCAATTTTTGAACATGTATTTATTCAGCATGTAACATATGTCACGCATATGCTAGGTGCTGGGACTCCATTGGCAAACAAAACAGACAAGAATCCCGGTCCTCAGAGAGCTTAAGTGCTAATGGGACATCAGGCCAGTTTGAGAAACTCTGCATTGCACCATAATGATAATGGGTTCTGTTTATTCAGTTAAAATTGGCAAGCAAGGGAGATATTCATCCTTTCACCCATGTTTGTTATGGGAGCTAAGAGCATCCCGGGCAGATAAAAGCAAATATAGAGGGTCCTCTTTTGATAACGAGTCAGGACCTTTTGCATGGGGAAAACTTTCATTTTGTGGGCTTGTTTGGCACCCCCTCATCCTCTTTGGGGCATCTGAAAATGTTGTGTCTCCCTTTCCTGTTGAGGGCCGCCTGAGGGACTGAAGAAGGAATGTACTGCTAGTTGGGGAAAGCTCCAGCTGAGGCTCTGCCCATCATTAGAAGGCCTTTCAGAACCTAGACAGGACTTTTTGATTCCCCCTTCTGAGGATCAGGCTCTATTTAATTACGTGGAGGTACTTTATCAAGACAATATTGTATTTTAATGATCTGTAAAGCTCCCATGGATCACCATTTTAGATTTTTGAACGATTACATTGAAGGGTCTTGATTGCTATCATTGAACATGCATTGCCTCCCCCCACTTGAAAATATGAATAGAAATTTCAAGCAGGTGAAGGAAGGGGGCAAATGACTCCCTTCGTTTTAAGTGTTTGCTACTTTAAAAACCTGTAGTTACTTATTCACTTAAGTGAGTAACCTGCATAATTGTCATATTTTTAGTCCTTAAAAATCTGTTTTTGCAATGGAAATCTTCATGCAATCAGTATAATCAATTGCAAAATTAATAAACTGGGGCGATCTTTAACACAGCTTTTTCTGCTTTGAGAAATGAGAGGAAAACTACCTCCATGTGTGGTTTAGACCTGAAAGACTTTTAGTAACAATTTCTGAATTGTATGGCCTTACTTTGAAGTTGCTGATGACGCTCATTTCTCTGTCATTTTCTTAAATGTTTTCTGTGCCAAACTCAGCATTTAAAATGGACAGAAGGCAGCAACTGAGGGTTGGGGGCGGTTGGGGATTTCTGAAAAGAACTTGGCATAAAATTTCTCTATTATTCTCTATTTTAGAAAAATAGCAAAGCTAGTTTCCTGTTCACAGAAGGAGATATGTGGAAAATCAACTGTTCATCTCAAGATTTACATCTTATTAGATAAGAGGTGTGCTTCATTTGTTATAATATCAAGAACAAAATGTTAATGCAGGTGCTTTACAACAACATAGAAAGTTCAGATGTTTAAAGGCTGTGACTTCCTATTTGTAATTTTAGAAAGTATTTAGTGGCATTTGTGATGGACGGGGAGAAACTCATATTGCTTTAAGAAATGCGTTTAGTTGCTGAAAAATGTGTCTGTTTAGTCACAATATAACCACTGCCAACAGGTCTTTGTTTAAGTAGGTAATATCCAATTCATGTGACTGGCAATGGTCACCAAAGAGGAGGCGAGGGAGAAGTTTTTAGCCCTTTCTGAGTATTGTTTTGTGAATATTTAATTTCATTTTTATTTCATGATATAAAATAAGCCAAGTGTCCTTTATTGAATGCTCCTTAGTCTTGTTCCTCTGAATTTCACTATTCAGCTCTCCTGTGCTATTGGAATGCCTAACCCTGAATAGGTCTACATTGCTTGAAACAATCCTAGAGAAGCAAAGTCCAGTCCTTCCTGATAATCCACATGGAGTCTGAAATCAAAATCTCCACTAAAGTTTATTTTATTTAGTTTTTTAGAAAATATTTTATCTATCCATTGAGAGAGAGCGAGAGAGAGCACAAATAGGGTGAGGGGTGGAGGGAGAGGGAGAGACAATTCCAAGCAGACTGCACTAAGCCTGGAGCCCTATCTGGAGCTCGATCCCATGATCCTGAGATCATGACCTGAGCCAAAATCAAGAGTCGGATGCCCAAGCGACTGAGCTACCCAGGTGCCCCTGCACTGAATTTTAGACATCTATATCTATATTATACATAAAGCTGGTCAAATTATATAACATACTTTTAAAGGTCTTTTTTTATCCAAGTCACCAACGACGATGGTGTCCAAATGGAGAGCACTATAATGCTGCTTTTAAAAAGAGTTTTGTTTTACTTTTAGTTTTTGTTACTCTAGGAGAGTAATAAAACCAAATAGGTGGAGTATCTGTTCTTAATGGCCCCATTTTGTTTTACATACCACAGAACTGCCTCCAGTTTAATTCTGTTAATGAAAAATAGGGTGGTGCATGGTGCATAAAAGCAAGCGCAGGAGTAGTTTGCTATGGATAACCCAAGTCAAAACTGCTTACATCTAGAAGATGGTTTTGTGCTCACTTTGGCAGCACAAATACTAGAAGAGAGTTGGTTTTCATTTTGCTTGGTTTGGGTAAGAAAGAAAAAAATGTAATAATCCAAGCTTCAAGCTCTTTGATAATATTGATATTATAAAAGTGTTATTTACCTAAGTAGAAATTTGCAATAAACATATATGTGGTTATAATATATTTTATATAGTTGAAATCTAATTCTGAATTATTTTTCTATTCAATGCCAAATAAGAAACATGGCAAATTAATGGACAGCACCTTTTAAAATATAGCCTTGTGGATTTTTAAAAAATCTGTTCATACTGTTGGAAATGCAAAAGCAAAAATAAATTTTTTAGTTTATAGTTTATTTCTTTCATGTCTTTGAAGGCATGATTGCTTTTTTCATGAACAGTGAGGACACAGGACATAGTAAATTACAAGTGCTATGTAAAGACAGATATCCTCATTAACAACTAGCTGCTATAAAAACAAATTATACCATATGACTCAGGGAAGTTGTTAATAATTTTACTTTGTTTACATTATGCTTCGAAAGCAACATAGCTTAATGAGATCAGATATTAAGCTAACGGTATAGCTTGTAGTTAAATGTTTTCAAGCTCTGCCAAACTGTAGGCAGATTAGACGTGGGTAGTTTTTACTGATAGTGTTTTCAAAAGAGGAAATGAATAAGGCCTTGCTTGGTAGAGAAGTTATGCATTATTACCTAAGAAAGAGTAGTTAGTACACACAAATTACCAAGGTGCTTTGAAAGGGCACAAACAATAATTTTAAATGGGGAAAAGTTCAAGAAACATGGAGGCATTTGTATTTAAGATCTACAAATAATAAGAAAATTAATAATAAAAACCTGTAGAAAGCCCATAATAACAAGTGACCAAGTATCCAAAAGATCATGTGGTCATGTTCTAAAGCAGGTGAGCAGTGTTTGGAATTCTAATTTTCTGCAACATAAAATTTCTTCGTACTCCCTGAACTCTTTGCATGGATTAGTTAAAATGAAGTGGGCCATAGTCAGTTTTTCATTTTTCATGAATCAGAAAAACATTAAACTTCTTAACCTTGGAGTTGCCTACTTGATTTTTAAAATAACTGTGATATTCAAGTAGATAACATTCACTCTCATCCATCCTTTATTAAGGACATGACTGATTGTTAATGTGCCAGAGCAATTTCCCATTGTCCTCATGAAAAATGCAAAAATAAAAGTTACTGACTGTGATTTTAGTTGCCACAAACCTGGATGTCTCTAACATATAACAAACACGTAATGAGTATAATCACCCCTATAGAGCAGGATATCTAAACAGCAGATTCTTTGTAGGTTTGGTTTTTAAAATTGACATGGTATTATTTTCTCTCTCTCCCTTGGCTTTGAAAGGGAAAAAAAAAAAAAAAGGCAGCAATCCCAAACACCCACTTTGCCAAATTAGTGAGAAGGCAAGATCTGTGAAATGCAGAAATTATCTGTTTTGCACCAGTAGAACATATCAGCCGTATGCACGTAGCTGCCATGTTAAGCATCCACACTTTTTCTAAGAGAAAGGTACAGCATGTGTCAGTACATTCAGCTTTATGTAAAAATAAATATGTTTCAAAATAAATAAGACAAGGGCAATGAGAAAAACATTTTGCAGAGCTTATTGCTAACTAGCGAGGAGACAACAGTATTGCTATTTTGTTCTTGCATCTAGAAAGTGACAGAATTTCTAGGGGTGGAGGGAATGTACATAGAATAATTTAAATCAGATCTAGAGCCAGAAAAGCACTGCCTACCTGGAAGATGACGCTGTCAGAGGAATATAAGCTGGCAAAATCTGGTGTTGTAAGAGGTGTGTGTATATTATTAAGCCGTATTATCTCCAAGTTTTTCTATGAGACTAATTCAAATTAACGGAACAAAAGGAAGTGAGTATTATGGTATCCAGTCCATAAATTCCTATCATGCTAGTGATTATAAAAGTCTCAGAGAAATAAATTCATAGGCTGTTTCTTCTATGTTATAAAGAACAGTGTCTGTTATGGTTTTTATTGCTGCAAAACAAATCATCCTGGTAGTTAATGGCTTAAAGCAACAACAATCATATTATTATCTCATAGCTTCTATGGGTCATAAATTTGGAATGGGCTCAGTTAGGTGGATCTGGCTTGGGATTTTTTACATGGTTATAGTAGCTACTAATGGTCTGGAGCAGCTGGGGTGGGCCAGCATCTCTCCCTCTTCATTCTATCTATCATCTTCACATAGTGTCAGGACCCTAAGTTGTCTCTCCTGGTGGGCTAGTTTGGGATACCTTACTGTACGGTGGCCGTAGGCCTGTCTGATCAGGTATGATGATGGCTCAGGTCTCAGTCTAAGTGCTCCAACAAGACAAGTGGAAGATACAACATTTTTTCCAATCTAGGCTTGGTAGTCACTCAGACTTATTTATTAGCTACATTTTATTGGTTAGAAGGTAAGAGAATAATTAGACCACTGCTGAATATGGGAATGGCAAGGTTTAGAAGATCTTGTGGGATCAGAGATATTGAGATGTCCATCTTTGGAAAATACTGCCACAGTGTCTTTTACTCTGAAATGGTTATCTTCGTTAAACTGGTGATATTGTGAGGAAAAATAAATGTAGTCTTTGCTCGTAGATGACTGAGGATGGATTATAATGGTAAAAAATAATAATAAAAGAAATCTAGTAGTGTCTAAATATATTGTGTGTTTTATTTATATTATTTGCTTATTATTTGTGATACTCCATTCCATAGAGATTCTAGTAGTTTCCCACACCATTTCTAGCTCTCTCTTATTTCTTCTGACTCAGGTCTGCCAGAAGGTCTGGAATTATATCTTTAGTTGAAATAGATTCACTTTTATTACAAAGATCCAGAAACAGTATGAATAACAAACTGAAGGCCATTTGGCTCAGGTAGGTGAGGAAAGAGGAGTAAATTGATGTCAACATTGAATTGACAGTGGGGGTGAGCTATTTTATGCTAGTCTGGTAACCTCTCTTGGTGTCACTTTCTCCCTCTAATAAATAGAAAAGAGCACTCCTGACTTGCCCCACAGAACAATGGTGAAGCTAAGCTAAGAAAAATATTTGGGAAACAATTTTCAAATACATGGGTCTATCTGGATGCCAACTGGGAGATTAATTATGAAATCTGGATTGGCTTGTCTACAAGTCTATGGCAGGGCTTTTGTCTTTGGAAGACGATGAGACCATAGGCCTATCACCCAGACATTTGCTTTGAATGGTTTTTTTTTTCTCTAGTGAGGATCAATTTCCCCTAAGCCACCCCTAAGCCACCTATCTGGTCTTCCTCTCCAACAGTAGAATGCACTTGCTTGATGGTTGGCAGGGTAGGCTAAACCCCTACTAAGAGAAATAAAATACTCTGAATTTTATGACACCAGTCTATTAAAAGCAAATTTTAACCAAATGAGAAAAGGAGTCTGATCACAAAGGTCTGTTAAACCTTCTAGTCAAATGCCTAACAAAATCTGATATAAACACTTGAGAATCTACAGTACGTAGGCATTCCCATACTTGAAAGCATAAGTGAGAATGTGGAAGTGTAAAGCAAAAGTTTAACCCTATAGGCATCAGTAGCTTACCTTAAAAGGGTAACCCAAAAGGACAAAGATTGTTTCACTACTTAGGAGTCAGAGAAAACTCATCCTCTGTAAAAGGATTTGTAGTGCCCAGTGAAAGGGCCAGCTCACTGATTTCCTAGTACTATAGAAAATTTGAGTTGGAAGCCATCTCTTCAAAATCATTAGACTTGACAAACTGAAGCTCTTCTGAGCATGATCTTTTGAGATAAACATCTCTCCAAAATCCCAAATCTATGGGATACATAAAGTATATTTATTGCAAGGCCTCAGAGGCCAGTTGTGGGTAGTGATCAGCTGCAAGCTGTAAGGATAGGACAGGTGTTTCTTCTTGATGTTTAGATGAAGATGACCATTTATCTTTGACACTCTCACCTACCTTCCCATTCCTATTAAATAATTCATTTTAAGATATCGGGAAGGAATCAAACTCCAACTGATCTTTAAAAAGCAGATTAGAAATACAGCAATTATTGCCTGGATAAGGAGATAAGAAATGTTTCTAACAATCAAGTCAAATTATTTACTTGCAAGAGGCTCACCTGTATGGCAAGCACAGCTGATGCTTTTGTAAAGTCCTCTAACTCTCTTCTAAAAGAAGCCGTATTTAAGCAATCATCCATTTATACCATTTATACCGGCAGATTACTGCACACCAAGCAACACTTTGTACTTCTCCGAGAAAATTTGAAAGAAACAGATTTTCCTAAAATGGGATTTCAGTGATATTTTGGGTTAAACACAGTGCTTCTATTGTTTCTGTAATTTAGAGTCTTTACTACCAGTGAGCGAAGACAGCAATGATTCCAGAGACTCTCATAAGGCAGATAATAGAGATGGCATTTCACACTTTTGCATGTTCCTAGTAAATATCCAGTGGGCTAATTAGTCTTGGAAAGAATTTCAACTCTGTGTACCACATTGTTGAAAACTGGGCATAAGAACAAGCAAGCCACTCCTTGAATAAATAATATTTCATGGATTCAAGATGCATCAAGGAGACATAATCCCAGACTGAAAGACTGAGTTGCTCTGGATAGAAAATTGATATAAAATGTAGGACTCTGAAACAAAAAACCTGTCTGACTTAACTTAGTGATTGTTTACTGCGGTTTTTCAATGTGAGCTCTGTATAAACAGATTAACTTTGTTTTCTAAGTGTTTCCAAAGAGCCTGGAAACTAAGAATTAAGTACTGCTTCTCCCCATTCCTAGAAAACCGGGAAACTCTTCCCCAAGCTCAACACCTGTTGTTTGAAAATCTACCACACAATGGCCTTCATCTTCTATGCCAACAGATGTGAAGATGCCCAGAGGTCCCTCAGATGTTTGAGCTACTGAGTCTCTTGGGGGCACCAGGAAGGGGAGGGGAAATGGTTCTGGAATTCCAAAGGTCACTGCTGGATTGAAATAATGAAAATTGCCCACATGTTGAAAAAAACCTCAGATGTGATTACTGGAAAATCTGGCAATCAGACCAAGAACTAACTGTGTCTAAAGTTTCATTTATATTTTAAAAAAGAGAGAGAGAAAAGGAAGGTGTGCCAGGGTGAGAGAGAAATAATTATTATGTTCTTTAGCCTTCCAGCTACCACAATCAACAAGTTCAAACATAAAATGGAAGAAATATTTACTTCTACCAAAGGGTATCAAGTGTGAACTATCACCTACCCAATCACTCATTTCTGAAAACAAGTCTAAGAATTTATTTTAAGTGATTGAAGAAAGTGGGAGTTACAGCATTTTTTTTATAACAGAGGAAGACTATGATATATATTTGAATTATCTTTCAGGTCACTTACTATGTCTGATAACCATTTTCTTACAACTATTTTATTCTAAGAACAGCTTTTCTTTCTAAAACACCTCTCTCCACTCTTCCCTCAAATGTTCTAGAATTCTGTGTGGTGATGGTAACATGATTATATGTGTAAAAAGATGCATTTTCTGCATAAAATAAACTGAACAAATACATGTCATGAATCCGCTTTGTAATCTTTTTACTCTGGGTTATTTACTAGGTGACCTAGAGGCGTCATGGGGCAGTACCCATGGGTAGAGTCCATGGGGTCTGGAGGCTCAGTCACAGGGTGGCCCAAGCTTCTGATCTTGGGTAAGTTTTCCTGTATTTATTTATTTCTTCACCTAGGAAGAAATATAGGCATGGGCAAAGAGACAGGCTCTGCATATATGTTGTAGTTACAGAGACTGACAGCTTACCCTCACAGAACTTTTAGACAATTTCACTTCAGTAGGCTCTGTTCCAGAACAGAAGCCTGATCTCGGGGCTCCCATAAGGGCCCACTAAGTGAGTACAGAGGGTGGGATGGGTTGAGGAAGGGAGGTAAGAGATTGCTCATCGGAAGATGTTAACACTGAGAGGCTCAAGTAGGATTAGCTAGTGAAGACCAGGGAGACATCGTGGAAAGAGAGTTTTGGACAAAGACAACAGTGTAAGTGAATACCCAAAGGCACTTGAGCTGCGAATACTTTCTGGGTGGCCTTCTAGTTCAATATATGTGTTTGAAGAAGAAAGATGCAAAGTTTTTTCTAGAACAAGAATTTTTGGAGGCAAATTACAGAGACGAGAAACTTATGACTATATCTGTTGTAGTTATCAATTCGTTCTCATTCAGCTCTCCTCTTTTTAGTCCAAAGGCTTCATAGAAAAGTACATAGGTGAAAGCCTAAGGCTTTGCTTAGAGTGACAAGTGGGAACTTCTCATACCCCTGAAGCTATAAGGATGCTTTTCCAAAATAAACATATATTTAGGAGTGATGCTTCTAAAATTTTAATTTGCATAAAAATCACCCGGGGGTTTTGTTAGAAGACAGATTCTGATTCCGTAGTTCTGGGTGGGCCTGAGATTCTCTATTTAATGCTCCCAGTGATGCTGATCCTTGTGATTCGGGGACCTCACTTTAAATAGCGAGGTCTTAAAACACTTAAGGAAGGCCCAATGGAGATCAATGTCCTGTAAGTTTCAGTATTTTGAATCATGTACTTTAAAAATATATTCTCATTCTCTTTCCCTCTCTGTCCGTCTTCCTCTCTCTCTCTCTCTCTTACACACACACACACACACACACACACACACACACACACACGGTGTACAAACTTTAAGTTCATCCTGCTGACGATACATTAATGTACAACAACTAACGGAGTATGTAACAATTATTCTGGTTATTACTATCGGTCTACAAATAGGTTAAACACATATCTTGTCTACCATCACCCTAATATTTGTGCACTTTTCTTTTTGTTATGTTTGAGCATGACAGTGAAATGTCAGAGAAGAACACTTATATGTTGCCTCCAAAATCTAAGAAAGTCCACTCGGTGTTGTACCTCTCTCTTCATGAGGGGAGGATCAAGGTATATCAGTATGTTTTTTCTTTAGAAGAAATATCCTGAAATGACCCAGGACAGTGGACTCATAGAAACCTCCCCATGGGATGGAATCTTGAACTTTCATAGGTTTATTTCCCTCTCTCTGGCATACATGTCTCATTAAGGCATTTGAGGTGCTTGCTTTTTCCCACTCATAAGATCCATTTACCATAATGTCATCAGATATTGGGCTGGGGTGGTGTTCTGTGGGATACCAATTCAATCAAGGCCCCTGCAAGAATGATTTAGAGATATCCATGGATTTAAAGCTATCACCCTTGCCTGTGTTTGTCTAAATATCCCACCCCAATCATCAGAGCCCCACTCCTTCCCAACTAGTCTCCCATCTTAGCAAACGAGACCTGGTGGCCTGGTTTATTTAAATGAAATAGCAGTTTCAACTCTTACAATCAATCCTTGGCCTGATTCTCAGCTATGCCTGCCCTGCCCCTACAACAGATAAGAAAATAAGGCACCACAGAGGCTTTCTGGTTCTCTACCAGTGCTTTGGGTTGGAAAATCAAGACCTCATGTTTATCTTCTTTTTTACATACACTTTCCAGAGCAGTCCTAAGTAGTCATTCTACCTCATCATCTCAGTAATCACTACAGTCACTTTAGCAATTAAGTGCCACAGCCACTTTATCTGCCAGTTTCTTGATCTCCACCTTCACTCAATGCCACCACTGGTGATAATCTGAGTGACCGTGATGCCATTATATGCTATGGATTCCCAATGCTTTCTATCCCTCTCACCTTCCATGCACTCTTCACATAGGAGCAACTCAACCTCAGAATCCAATTTTTAAAAAAAATATTTTATTTATTTATCTGACAGGGGGGGGGGAGAGAATGAGAGAGCATAAGCAGGGGGAGCAGCAGAGGGAGAGGGAGAAGCAGGCTCCCCACTGAAGAATGGTCTTGGGACCAGAACCCTGGGATCATGACCTGAGCTGAAGGCAGACACTTAACTGAGCCACCCAGGCACTCCTCAGAGTCCAATTTTGATCTATTTGTCATGCCCCATACCTGGTACCCATTACTGCCTCATCAGTCCCAGCAGCAAGCATGGCATTCTCAGAAGGTCTACTGATCATTTAAAACAGGACTAACCCAGTTGTCTTCAGAGATGCCCATCAATATGTGCTGGCTCAAAAGAACCTATACTCTTTTATTAACTATATAGTATTATCTTGCACAAGTAATTTTTATAAATCATCTAGAATTCACTTTCGTATATCATACAGATTTTTCGCCATAGAATACGCCAGTTTGCCATCAACCTTCCTAAAAATCCATTACTTCTCTACTGATTTGTAATGCCACCTTTATCATATATCAAATTCCCATATATGCAGATGTCTGTTTCTGGGCTCTGTATTTTAATCCATTGGTCTATTTATCTGTTGCTTTTATTATTCTGGCTGTGTAGTGTTCCTGAATATCTGGCAGGTGAGTCATCCATGTACATGTCAGATTCCGTTTATTAAGTCCTTCAAATAATCCAGCATGCTTAACTACCAATAGATGATTTTAAACTGCCACCTAGGGAAGTTGAGTCAGGAGTCATCTTCAGGACTTCTGTTTCTCTAAGCAAGGTGTACACGTCAAAGATAAGCTGATTTACTCATTTGTCATATGTGATTTTCCTTCTCTACCCTTAACCACACAGTGCTCCATGTCTCCTCTCAATAAATAGTGACTATGGGCTGAATTATTCCCCATCTCCACCAAATTCATATGTTGAAGTCCTAACCCTCAGGACCTCAGAATGTGTTATATATGGAGATAGGGTCTTTAAAAAGGCAATTAAGTTAAAATAATGTCATTAAAGTGGATTTTAATTCAATATTATGGTATCCTTATAAGAAGAGTAACTTTAAAAAAAAAAAAGATTTTATTTATTTATTTGAGAGAAACAGAGAGAGTGAGAGAGATAGCACGAGCAGGGGGAGGGACAGAGGGAGACAGAAGCAGACTTCCCTGCTGAGCAGGGAGTCCAATGCTGGGCTGGATCCCAGAACCTTGGGATCATGACCCGAGCCGAAGGCAGATACTCAACCGATTGAGCCACCCAGGCATCCTGGAACAGTAACTTTATACACAGAGATGTGCAGAAGGAAGACCACATGAAGACACAAGATGTCAGCCTTCTATGAGCAAAGGGAAGAGACCTCAAAAGGAATCAATCCTTCTGACACCTTGATCTTGTACTTCTAGCCACCAAAACAGTGAGAAAATAAATTTCTGTTATTTTAATAGTCTGTGGTACTTTGTTATGGCAGTCCTAGCAAACTAATGTAATTAGATATTGAAAGAATATTGATTTAAAGGAGTGTAACCATCTTTAGCCTAGTTCTCTTGGCCTGTCTAAATCTATGGCTCTAGTTTTGGCCTTTTTTTTTTTCTTTACCCCGAGAAATAGACCTGCTCTCAACTGTATTTTTGCCCATCCTCCATATCCATCTGGCACCTGGAGCTCAAATGCTCCAAATCTAGGTCATGATATTTTTCTTCAATTCTGCTAATCTCTGGTGGTCTCTACCTTACATAATGGCTATAGAGAAGCCTAGGAGTCACTCTAGTCTTCTGCTCCCACCCTTCTATGCATCCCTTTGAATACACCTCAAGAGAGTTAGTTTATCCTGATTATTTCAATTTTGGAAATGTTTCTTTTCCCTGACCTCTTCCCATCCCAATTACCACTGTGCTGGATCGGGCCTTCATTATTTTTGGATATGATCTCCCCAAATCCATTCTCTCCACATCTCAATGGAGATGTCCCAATATCTGTCCCGATTAACCCTTTCATGATTCCATTATTTAGGTGAAAAAAGTTCTAAATTCCTTAGCAAGGCATTCAAGACCTTTTATAATCTGGACCAATTAACCAGTTCAACTTATTACCATATCTCCCTCTTGCCAAATGCCTTTTATTCCTGCCACACCCATCTATTTATGCTTCCTCCAATACAAAACTTAGTCTCACATCTTCATGTTTTTGGTCCTGTTAACCTCTTCTTTCAATGCCTTTCACCCCCTATTTTATTGTTAAAACTCCACACATTCTTGAGGCCCACATAAATTGGCATTTTCTTCAGGAAACTGTTCTTGGTACTCCCAGTTGTGACTGACAGTTTCATGCTTCACACTCCCAGTTGTATTTTTGAATCCCACTTCTCTCATATTTATCACATTTTATTTTAGTTTGGTATCCTTGTCCTTCTCCAAGAGGTATTGGCTCTGGGAAGACAGAGCTTTTTCTATTCCCACCCAATATACGGTATAGAGCTTTGTACATTATAGGTGATCTACAAACATCTGAATGAATAAAGAGAGTCTGCCAGGTATCAGTCTATAAGAGTTTTGAATTTGGAAACATGTCACCATTTAATTAATTTTAATCCACTTATTTTGTGGAAAATGTGGCTGACTCATTCACAGACCCAAAGTATTAAAGGGCTCATTTCTTTTTTGGCTATAAAGTACCTCTTAGAAAATATTATGAAAAATGAAGTACAAATTAATCAGAGAAGAGAAAACTAAATTTTCCTTGAAATGTCTTCAGAATTAAAATTCAGAGAAACCATTCAGAAAGCAAAAATGTGATTGCAGTTGCCAAAATCTAAGCTATTTTTAGTAATATTTTATGGTGATTGCCAATCTTCTTAGGGCTTAGACACAGACTATGGAAGTAGCAGGATCACTTTTTCTGAATCCAGAGGAAAAGCTATTTGGAAGTGAAAGTGGCCTTACAATTAGAAAGACTATTTAGCAAAGCATATAGCATTTGAGAAGTGGTCAACACTAAATAGACTGAAACCTTTCATTATCTTTACCCTTTTCTCAATTATTTTTGAAAGCACGTCTGGTGTAAGTACCATTTACTGCTCGGACAAGATGCTGTGGAGTCATGGCCTAACCCATTAAACACTCCCAAGTTGTGGGATCCTTATGCCTTAGATTTTGTTGTTGTGTTTTTATTTCTTGCTTTTTTGTTTGTTTGTTTGTTTCTGATCCCACCTCTTATTATAGAGTCCAATTAGGGCTGGAGAAAACAGAGGCTGTTTTAATTTAAATATCTTATATGCCTATAGTATTTGCTTTTCTAAGGACTCCCCAGTGATGCCTGTAGAGCCCTGGCTCTTCAGGGTCCAAGATTTGAAGAATGCTGACTTAATAACTTAAATCAATTTTATGAAGGAAACATAATATTTATTTTGCTCTGACAGCATGAGGTCTGAGTATCTCCACTCCTTAGTAGCTGATAAGGCAACTCTTCACTAGATTTCTTGAATCTCAGCAAGGAGAATCTCTTTTAGTGGTGGTTAAATGAAGTTCAACCAGAAAATTTCACAGAAGGTAAAATATTTGACATCCGCTACTTACTCAGGTATGATGCTCTCTATAGATGTGGATTCCATTTCTTCACTTGCATTTATATCAACTGTAGAATGAATAAGGAAAATCTTGATGAGGGAAAATTCAAATAATGCTATAATCTCAGAGGATCCTTATAAGAGCCCTGCAGGGTAGATATTACTGGGTAAAAACCATGTGAAATTCCACTTGTATAAGTAAAAAATGGTTGACATATGCAATTTCACATGGTTTAAACTTTCTTATTAATATCTCCATTTCACAGATGAAAAGCCTGATGTGTAAAGGTTAAGTTATGTACTGAAAATCACAGAGCTGTTAAGTTGCAAAGCCAGACCCAGGACCTAGAAACCTAGGTATGTCTGTCTCCAGAGCCTTGTTCTTCTCCTTCAGGCTGTACTGCCAGGTAAGGAATGCAATTAGACTAAGGAAGATGCATACCTCACCCTCTGGCCCCACACACTGACACAGCAGAGAGATGGGTAGCATTTCTTTGTCGTAGTTGTATTTATGACTCATAAAGACAGATCCACACTTGTGCAAGTATATACATTCTAGTTTCCTCCCCTATGAGCTTTAGCTATGTTGAATAAACAATGGTGTTACAGCTCTTGATCCATGGGGATGAAATTGCTTAAGATATGGATGGCAATGGTTTTGAAATACGTAATGTTTTAAGTCATGGAGGCAGTGACTGGCTGGAAGGCTCTCATACTGCCCTCGCATTGTCTAATATGTTTTTCCTCTTATATTATAAACTGCTTAAGCACAGCTACCCTTTTCCCTTTAAGACTCCTAGTCAGCCTAAATGATTACTGACCTTTAGGATAATGGTATCAGGCTGGAAATGGTGGCGGCCCAACTACAGACAAAAATACTGCAGCCTAGATAGAGCAGCTCAATGAAAAAGTTATATGCACATACTCTTGCTTTGAGTAAGGTCCACTGTATATTTCATTTCACTAGTTTTGCTCTCCTTTTTGGAGGGTTGCTTTTTAATTCCTTTCTCTTTTAGTTTGGCAGCTTTGTAACTACAGTCAATCTCCTCTCTTGCCCCAGGCCTACCAGAATAAGGGCAATTGATTTATGCATCAAAAGTCTGATAGTATATAGAAGGTCATTCATTGAGAACTAAGGGGTCTGTTTAAATAGTGGTGGTGGTCATGCAAATTAGTGTGATTGCTGGCCCAGGTCCTGAAAGAAATTAAGTTGAACTGAATAGAAACCAAGCTATGAGAAAGTTTGATTTTAAATAAGGTTTGAAAGTATACATTTTCATCCTGGTACCAGATTTTTTTTTTTTTTCACGTCACTATCATGAATTCTACCAGCTGGATGAAATTAATAAATGTGTATAATAGGGCTATAGAGATGGGTTGGGGGGATGAGTTTCTGGTAATAGCATTGCTGGCAGAGAGAGAGAAGTTTTCAATTTTATCTTAACTGTTTTTTTTAAGAAAACATGAATTGATTTTGAGATATACTTTTATTTTTAATGCTCCCATACCTGCTTCCTTCATCCCATAATGAAGCCTGAGACCAAGAGAAAGAACAACAGATGGAAGCTTTCTCTGGGGCCAGGATTACTTGACTTTGAGTCTCTGTGCTAGTATGACCAGAGTTTTGTTTTCTTCTTTTAACTGAAATATATTTGACATATTGTTGACAAACTGACAAATTTACATTGTGTAAATTTAAGGTGTACAACATGTTGATTTGATATATTTATATATTGTAATAGGATTCCATTGCAGCATTAGTTGGCACTTCCACTAGGTCACATAACCATTCTTTTTTTTTTTTTTTTTAAGATTTTATTTATTTATTTTAGAGAGAGAGCGTGCATGGGGGGGAAGAACAGAGAGGGAAGGAGTGAGGGGGGAAAGAATTTCAAGCAGACTCCATTCCGAGCATGGAGTCTGAGGTGGGGCTCAATCCTACAACCCTGAGATCATGACCTGAGCAGAAACCAAGAGTCAGACACCCAACCAACCGAGCCATCCATGCATGCCCCCATTATTTCTTTTTCGGGGGAGGGAATAATTACAATCTAGTCTCTTAGTAAGTTTGATGATTATAATACAATATTGTTCTCTATTTTCACTATACTGTACATTGGATCTCCAGGACTTATTTATCTACTACTTGTAAGTTGGGAGCAGAATTATTTTTAAAGGTGCTGTGGATTGTTTCCCTTCAAAATAGCCTTTCTCTGCCTTTGGCTGTTCTGCCCCACCTCTTCCAACAATGGACACCTTGGGCAATTGACAGGGTGAAGCTCGAGAAGTTCTGGACTTGTGCTGTGAATAACAGGAAGTGGTGCAAGATACCTTTGGCTAATTCCTCTGAAGTCCCACCCCCTCCATTGATTTCCTTGTTCTATTTCTACTTGGCAGTCACTGCCCAGCATCTCAAAGAGATAGTAACTTGATTTAGTGTGACTTCCCTAAATCCTAGAGTCATGGTATCATTAAACTCTGATGATTCTACTTCCACTTATATAAAACCTTTATTTTCACACTTAGGATGAAATTCATAAATAACATCAAGACAATCTCTATGTTGAATAAGGTATGGAAGATGTGAAAAAAGACACAAAGCTCTTACTGGATGCATGTCTTCTTTAGATTGACTTTTAAATTCTGAAATATACACAGAAGAGTGTATGTTATATAAATGTACAGTAAAAATCACAAGATGAACAGCAATGTTACCTTCATCCTGCTTGAGAAATAGAACAATATCCTTGAATTTCCTTATGTCGTGGGTTCTTTCTCAATCCTACCATCTCTTGCCTTTCAGAGGCAACCACTATCCTGAATATTGTGTTATTAATTTCCTTGCTTTTCTTTATGGTTCTACCACATACGTATGTATCCTTAAGTAAGAAATCACTTAATTTTTGAGTTTCTGAACTCTATATAAGCATATATGTATGCTTCCATGATTTGCTTTTTTTCTTGCTTAACAATGTGGTTTTGAGATTAATCCACGTTGTTCTATATAGCTGAGTTTCATCTATTTTTATTGTTATACAGTGTTCTACTGTTTGACTTCAATTTTTATATTCATTCTCCTGTTGATGGATATCTGCGTTGTTAAATTGTATATTAATAGTTAAATTGTATATTAATACTACATTAAGATATTTAATAGAAAATATCTAAACCAAATATTTTCAAATTGCTTAGTCAGATTTCCTTTCTGCCTGAGATGGCTATATGCAATTCCTAGTCAAGACTTTTCAACTATAATCTCTTAAAATTCTTGATAATCATCATCAACAAAAAACTTCATCATACATTTGGCAATAGAGACTTTCTAACATTTTTACAAGAATATCATTTTAAGAATCTGCGAGCTATCATTTTCTTTCATTAACAATGTAATATTGGAATTCTTTTTATTTTGTGGCAGTTACAGAGGGATTTCTAATTCAGTTGAGCTTTTCCCTAATTTGTAGATTGTTCAGGTATTATCATAGCTGTCACTCTGAAAGGATACTACTGATGTGTTGCTAAAGGCACATAAGCCACAGACATTCAGAAATATCCTCTGTAGTGAGTTGAATAAGTGTCCCCCCCAAAATCCATGCCCATCAGAGATCTCATTATGTGAACTTGTTTGGAAACAGGGTCTTTGTAGATGTAATTAATTAAAATGAGGTCATCCTGGATTATTGTGGGTTTTAGTAAAACCAATGACTGGTGTCCTAATGAGAAGAGAGGATACAGAGGGACACACAGACACACAGAGAAGGCCACGTGGTTACAGAGGCAGAGATCAGAGTGATGCAGCTACAAGCCAAAGTATGCTAAGGACTGCCAAGACTCACCAGAAGCCAAGAAGCAGCAAAGAAGGATTCTTCCCTAGAGGCTTCCGAGGGAGCATGACCCTGCCAACACCTTGATTTCAGACTTCTAGGCTCTAGAACTGTGAGAGAATAAATTTCTGTTGTTTTAAGCCACGTAGTTTGTGGTAATTTTTAAAAAGACTTTATTTATTTATGTATTTTAGTGAAAGAGAGAACATGAGAGTACGAGTGGGAGGAGGGGTAGAAGGGGAGGAAGAGGGACAAGCAGACTCTGCTCTGAGTGTGGAGCCAGACGCAGGTCTCGATCCCACCACCCTGAGATCACAGCCTAAGTGGAAACCGAGTCAGCTGCCCAACCGACTGAGCCACCCAGCCGCCCCTGTGATAATTTATGGCAGCCCTGGGAAACTAAAATACCCTCTGTGAATGAAGATGGATGAGATGTACTTCATGGAGTTTTGTCTTCTAGGAGACCCAGCTTGGATTCCTGGCTTCCATACCTTCAAGAAGCTGCATCTTTGTTTGTATGCCATGCTCCTTAGGCACCAGGATTCTGACCTCCAACAGCTCCACAGGTTAAACGGCTGTCCACAGTGGTCTGCTGGCTAATGGAATGGATGTCAGGTTATAGAGCTCCTCTTGGGCTATACTCAGTGAGTCCAGGCAGTGGTGAAGGCAGGATGACATTTGTAGGGCCCATTTTCTGCAAGGACTGTGGGGCCACCTCTCTTTGTGCCTGAGAAGTCTTCCTTGGAGTTCTGAAAAAGGCTGTATCCTCATGGATGTGATTAGCCTGGTGTAGTTCTGGCTGTCTCAGGTCCAGCTGATCACCCCCAGGGCTAACAGGACCCTCACACTGGTTAGGAAGCTCAGCTGTCATCCAGCAAGCCTCAGCATGTAACTGTAGAACAAACGTTGCCTCCAGTGCTTCTTTACCTCCCTGGGTTCTTGTTTTCTTGTTTCTGGCCTCTGAGAAATCCCTTACTGCTTAACAGCTTCGCTACAGATTTTAAACATTTTAAATATTTTATTCAACATATTAACTTGTTTTCTATGAACATCTAGTCTATCATTTTGGGGGAAACAGAGCAAGCTAACTTTTCTCTTATTACAGTCTAGGTGTTCATGTGTTGCTGTCTCTAGTTGTAGTATGTTGTTATCTCCTTCTTGTGAAATCTCCTTATGGAAGCATGGGAAGCTTATACCCTTGACTTATCATAACCTTATAATGACCACATTTTCAGAATCTTAAATCAGAATATAAGATCTGAGAAATATGACTATGTATTTATGGACAAAAGGGTAGAATCTTTGAAATTTAAACTCTTTTGGAACACTTCTATGTACTTGTCAGTCATACAATAATTGCTCAATAAATGTTAGCTATCACTGTTATTATTGTTGTTACCTGTGCCAGGATAGCTTTAGGTAAAACTAGTAGGAAAAAAAAGTTAGCTTGTCATCCTCTCCTTCTCTTGTTATGTGGCATCCCCTCTCTCTTAGGTCACTGAGCCACCCGGTGAGATCTAATTCCTGGTACTATCCTTCTCACAATGACCAGGGTCTGTACTTTCATCTTTCTCTTCCCCTTTCATCCTATTCTGGTTAAAATACAACTGGACACGCCTCATGGCCGCTAGGTCTCTTTTCTTCTAAACTAATCTGAAATCAATAAAAGCCAAGCCTATTTAATGCTAACTGACCATGTAGTACTTAAATTTAACAGTGGTCTTGAGTGTTGCAATTAAGGGAGTGTTTAATATGACAGTTACAGTGATATAATAAGGCCCTGGCACTGTGCATTTGTAGGCAGGAAAACTTGGTATCATGAAGGTATAATCCACAGAAGATGAGCGAAGATGAGAAAGGCTATGAAAAGGTAAATATATATTATTATTATTATGTCCATTTTACAGATGAGAAAACTGTTGCTTAAAAGGACATGTTTAATTTGTCTCAGGCTACACAGATATTCAGTAGGAAGGATTTGCATCAGTGCTCTCTAAATACAGAGCCTCAGCTCTTACATACAAAGCTAGAGAGCATAAATTAATGAGTAAGATGTGCATGGGAACTCAGCACAAAGCACAATAGGAGAAAAAAGAGAAAGAGCAGCAGTTAAGACAGAGAGCCTTAAACAATAGAAAATGGGCTTCCAGAAATTCAGAGGGTATTTAAGAAGCTGTTTATTAATATGCTATTAGCAAATAATGTCTTACTATGTAAGGGCAACTGTGAAACCCAAGAATGATACAAAAGAGGCCCAGTGTCACCACTGTCACCTTAAGCCTAGTCACAGGGACCTGGAAGAATTTAGTTGGCCTTGCAAGGAGGTATTAATCGTTACCTAAGGATCACATTCTACTGAAGAAACCTATGTATTGTAATTTGTTAGCTGTTCATGTTCATTCTTTAATTCAGTAGTCACCTATGTAGGTAAACCAGCATATTAGATACTGTTGGGAATCCAAAGACAATAGAATTGACTTAAGCCTAGTAGTAGACTATATACTACATAAATCAGATAAGTACCTGGTAATTTTGTTTATACTTTACCCATGACATCATTCTGTGTATTAATTTCTTTGAACATAAATTTTCTTAAAAAAGAATTCCTTTCCATTGTTGTTAAAGGAAAGACATCTAGATCTGGCTGTACCTGATCATAATGTCTAAGTTTGGGATAACTCAGGAATTAATTTACCAGTTACAAAGATATCTGTAACCAGGAATGCCCCTGCTTTAAGCATTATCAGGTAACCTAATTTCATGTAGGCAGCTTCCCTTTTTTGTTTGTAGAGAATGTAGGTGTTGGTTCTTCGTATTCCTTTTGAATGTTATTTCAAAAGCTATTTGTATGCACCATTGGGTGCTCCATTATTAAGGTGCTTTAGCCGTAAAAAGTAAAGTTGTCACTAACCTTACAGATATTGGGGGCTGTTGTGACTCTGCTTTTCTGAACCTGAGAAGCCAATTTGATTACAGAAGGGAAACTAAAGGCTCCACTTCTCTACTCTCCTATCCCTCATCACAGATGATCAATGTCCTTTCTGCTGTACAATTTATCAACAGGGGGACTAGTTTGCATGAAATTGTTCAGTGAATGATTAAGAGGTCTCTGAAATTGAAGTCCTGGCTTTGCAACATACTAGCTGTGTTACCATGGCAGGTTATGTCACTTCTTTAAGCCTTTTGTTTTCCTTTCGTATGAAAGAGGGTGCAATAGTATGTCTTAAAGGATTAGAGTAAATATTAAGTAGGATAATGCATGAAGAGTGATTAAATATATTATCTGGCATTAGTTTAGTGTTAAATAAATGTTGATATGAAGCTGTGACCCGTGTGGTCCAGTTCTATTAAGTAATATAGCAATCTGAGGCTAGAAATATACAAAAATCTAATATGCTCCATTTCTTTACTTACATTTGATAAGCTCCTTAAAGAGGACACATAGCCTTTCACAACACTTCTTAAACCCCCTTTTCTCTAACACCCACTCTCAGTTACTTGACTCTCTTTAAACTCCTTCTTCAGCCACAGATAAAGAGCGCTTTTCTTTTCAGTCTTTTTCTCCCAATTCTGAATCATAAAATCCCAAGGGAAGACACTTCTCTAGGAGAGCTGGGGAAGAAACTGAGTGGGCAAAATAAAAATTCTCTTAGTGGTTGTTAACCATTGTATAATGGTGGCAAAATGGCCAGTGAACTAATATACAAAAATCACTTCTCCCCATACATTTTATCAGTTCTGATGCCCTTTTAAAAATTATCATTCATTCACACATTTTTGTAAGGTTCTTTTGTAAGGCCAGGTGATTGTATCACTGACCTAATTCATAGGAACGGCAGTTTGGATGGTCAGGAGAGCAGGTAATTTTGGAGCAGAATGCTCCAAATGCCGAATAATAATGATAAAAGTAATACCATTTGGTGCTGGGAAAACTGGACAGCTACATGAAAAGAATGAAACTGGACCACTTTCTTATACCACACACAAAAATAAACTCAAAATGGATTAAGAACCTAAATGTGAGACGAGAAACAATTTAAAAAAATCCTGGAAAAGAGCACAGGCAGTAATTTCTCAGACATTGGTTATAGCAACATTTTTCTAGATTCATTTCCTGAGGCAAGGGAAACAAAAGGAAAAATAAACTACTGGCACTACAATCAAAACAAAAAGCTTCTTCATAGCAAAGGAAACAATTATACTTAGCATTATACTCTGCAAATGCAACAACATAGATGGATCTAGAGAGTATAAGGCTAAGTGAAATAAATCAGAGGAAGACAAATTTCACTCATATGCGGAATTCAAGAAACAAAACAAATGTACAAAGAAAAAAGAGGCAAACGAAGAAATGGACTCTTAAGTACAGATAACAAACTGATAGTTATCAGAGGCAAGGTGGGTGGGAGGATGGGTAAAATAGGTGAAGGGGATGAAGAGTACAGTTATCATAATGAGCACTAAGTAATGCACAGAACTGTTAAATCACTATATTGTACATCTGAAAGTAACAAAAACTGTATAACTATACTGCAATTAAAATTTTAAAAATAATACCATTTAAGGCATGATGTACATTTGAACTGCACTTTACAATTTTATGAATGTTTTCACAGAAGTTACCTAATCTGATTCCGCACAAAAAATTTTGTGAGGTTGGCGGAGTGTGGATAATTGTCTTCCTTTTAATAAATGAGCATACTGAACCAAAGGAGACTGGTATCATGTGAGGTGCTGCAGTGAGGGGCTTCAGACAATCAGAGGATCAGATGAGGGCTCTGGTCACCTAGAAAGAAGACAGATAAGGGGCACAGGAAGGGAGGGCCCCTTTAAGCCTACTCTGCCATGGAACCTTGGGAAGAGTTCATCCCATTTGGAACTGATGACTTAGCTTGTTGATTCTTACCATATATCCTTCTAATCAATTTGTGGACATCTTAGGACATTGGCACCATAATATAATTTTATCTGCAAAACTCAATAGTCTATGAGAGAAAATTCTGTGAACATTTGCCCTTCTTCTGTGATGTAAAAAACACAAATGAATTAATGAAACAAAACTTTTTTTCTTTTTAAGAAAAAGGAAAGAGTTTCTTAGGTTGATTTTTAATAACTAAGGATTGTTAAATATGTCTGTTGTGGTTTTAGAGCACAAGGACACCACAGTGAGTAAGATCTTTTATCCCCCAGTAGAGAGCAATGGTACATATTTTTATTCAATACATTAAATTACATAGACATTAGCCACAACATGTTGATTCAGCTTCGCAGGAAATGAAAATCAAAACCATCTGTGTGGATAGCCACTCCACATCACCATAGCACACACTATAATATATTCACTGCATCTCAGCTCCAAAACCTCACTTCATTAGAATGCAATTATTGTTAAGTTTTTTAAAAGTCACTTTAATATGTGTATAAAAAAATCCAAATCAAGAAGTCAAGAGATTTTGAATCCGGATTTCACCAGCTATATTCTCTTGCTGCTTTGAATTTGCCTAGTGTTTGACAAATTCTGAGATTGTCATGGGATATTTATCTTCAAAGACGTGGGATATGGGCCGAGTGCCTAGCATAGAGCCTCACATAGATAGCAGGTATTAAAAAAAAATTCATTGAATTAATGTATCAGCACAAGATCAACTATCAATTTAATAACATACGTGGGCAAAAAGAAACTTTAAAGTATATATTCCCATTGAATGCAGATGCATGATGATTTCCAAAATGTGAAAAAAAAATAGTAATTTAGAAGCTAGGAAAAGCAGAAAGTCATTCTAGGAGAAGCAGGTATAAGTGCAGGACAATGAAGTCTGGAGGACAGTGAGTTTATGTTCAGGCAGAGGGAAGAGCTAATTTTTTACTATACATTTTTACTATAATTGTCTGTTAAAATGGCCTTTTTTGAGAACTCTATGGTTCCTGAGTAGAAGTGGCTCACAGGTGACAATCTGGCTGGAAAGAAGATGAATGAACAACTAAAGGACTTGCTCTAAAAATGTATTTGTTTAGGCAGCACATTGATATTTTTAGCTCATATGTGTACTTGGAGGGCTTGGATTGGACTGGGGGTGAAGAGAGGTTGATGATGACTATGTAGAATTAAAAAATTTTTCATTTTGAAAAATTTGTGAATTTAGGAATTTATATCTAGATCTATATCTTTGCCTAGTCTCTATTTGCTTATTTATCTCTCTTTTCTTAAAAAAAGTAATATAGTCAAATTGTTATCTGCCTTTATTGAAAATAACCTCTGTTTACATTTATTCTATACCATTATACTTAATCAGTCTCTTCCATATTCAGGGAATTTCCTAGAGGAGGATGTTTGTCTTAATCATCTCAATATCCACAGCACTGACATTGAGCTTGGCTCTTAGTAGGTGTGAAACAAAGTTACTTATTGAAATGAATGCCCTCCAAAAGCACAGAAGGGAGAGTTCATTCTTTGCAGCACATTTACATATCAAGTCATCTTTCATTTTGTAGAGAGTATGATGAAGCGAGATTACAGGCTCAAGCTGGAATCATAAATAAAATTCAGAAGAAAAGCTGAGCTAGAATCCAGAGGGTTCAAGTCCCAGTAGAGTATTTTATATTATATTCTCCAAGTTCTAGCAAAAGTCACATAGACTATCTTTGCATATGTATATATCCTTTATGGGCTTGGGAACTGGAGCTGTTTTATTATTTCAAAATTTTAAAAGTTAGACATGCCCTTTAAGTTGATTTTTTTGAGGTCAGTTTTGATCTTTCTTTGAGTTACTCATACTCACCTTGAGACTACGGTCACAAACATGTGTAGGATTGCTGGTGGGGAAGGTGTGCACTTGCCTCCATGTAATTACATGCTATGGAGCCTCATCATTTCTGGTTCTTTAATCTAAATTTTGTAACCAACTCCTTTTGAATTGGATCTTCAATACAGCCATGCCAATCCTACAGCTTCAAAACAAAGTCATTTTTAAGCTATTTGAACATGGAAAAAAACCTGAACGATTTCTGAAAGCACAAAGCAGGTATTTTCTTCAAACTCAAGTAACTGAAATAACCGAAGAGATTTAGTTCAAATTGCAAATAAATTCGCCTTTGGATTGAGACGAGGTAAGAGAAATATCAGGCCCAAAGGTCAAAAGGAACATTTTGGAGTAAGTTATAAACAGAAAATAGGGATTTAGAATGGAAAAGCTGAACTCAACAATAAGATAGGGTCATGACACCTTGGTAAGTATTTTTTATTATTTTTTTAAACTCACTGTGTTAACCCGGGACTTTATTTCTACTGACTCTAATTGAGAGTATTTTAGTGTTTTTTTTTTTTTCTGTGTGTGCATATGTGTGTGTGTTTAAAAGACCAGGGAATAATACTTCGTACATTGTTATGTCTTGGTTAAGAGAAATTTAAAGCATATAGAAATCCTGGGCAGGGGTGCTTGGGTGCCTCAGTTCATTGAGCATCCAACTCTTGCCTTCCACTCAGGTCATGATCTCAGGGTGTTGGGATGGGGCCCCATGTTGGACTCTGTGCTCAGCAGGACTCTGCTTGGAATTCTCTCTCTCTGTCTCCCTCTGCCCCTCCCCCTATGCACGTGCGCTCTCTCTAAAATAAATAAATAAATCTTAAAAAAAAAAAAAGAGATCTTGGGCCAGAACTCAACTCTATTCCCTGCCTCTCCATAGAAAACTTATTCCAAAAATTACCATTTCTTAGTGTGATTAGTATGTGGCTGGTATGGTCTCAAATTCCCAGAGAGAAAAAAACTGTTTAGAGGAACTAATTATCCAAGTGCCGAAATTTCTGCAGCCTTAAACAGTTTCGATGTAAATAAGTCAAAATTGCAAACTTGAAAAGCAGGTTAGATGATTAGATGTGCATGTCCATAATTATTTAGCCCAAGCACATTTATGATTTATTGGAAAATGCAAGGCAATTGGAATGATTTCTGCTATTCTGCAGCAGTATGGTGGAGTTGAATTCTGTATTTTCTGGAGCTGCAAAAGTCTGTAGTATGATATCCATCATTATATTAAATATGTTTATTGAGAGTCCTCTGATAAGGGATTTGTACTCAGTTGATGCTGGCTTAAAATTTCCTTTTTTTTTTTTTTTTTAACCAGCTACTCAAAAGCAGTTCATAAAGCCAATGATTCGCATAAAAACAGATTTAGGAGAATGTCAAAAAATATTTGTTGATTGAGTGAATGCAGAGGGTAGTTCTTCTCATATTGCAGTAATCTGCCATTCCTGCCTAACTTGCTAGTCTCATCACCTGCCATTGCTATAGCTGCACTCGAGAATGGTTCTAGCAGTAACAAGTGGCTTGCCTTTCTGGAACCTGCCTCCACACCTGTACCCTTGCTGTTCTTTCTCTGCCTGAAGTATCCTACCCATTAATCTCTTGGGAAAGTCTTACTCAGCTCTGAGTCAGGATCCAAACACTACTTCCTGGGAAGGATTTAGCTGTGTGTCCTGGATAACTGGACACTCTCTTTTCAACTCCCAGTATAGGCAGGAAAGACAATGTTCTGATTATATTTACCTGTTGGTTTGCTCATCTGATTCCTCAGTGGACTGAAAGATCTTTAAGGACAGGTGCCTTGTGTGTCTATATCTTTGTAACCCTAGCACCTGACAGAGTGTTTTCCACATGGTATGTGCCTTTAAAGTATTTACCGATTGAATGAGTATATTTTGTGGTATGAATCATAGACATGACTTTATACTACCTGTACATCTTATTAGATTTCTCATGTTTATCCCTTTCAGGTGTACTTTTCTTTACATCAGTGACATATGCCTAAGCATATTTTTTAATTTTGTGAATTTAGTAAAATTTTAGATTCATGTTGCATTACCAATATAGTGACTACTAGCCACATGTAGCTATTTAAGTTAATGAAAATTAAATAAAATCGAAAATTCAGTTCCTCAGTAGCATCAGGCACATTTTAAGTGTTCAATAGCCACATGTGGCTGGTGGCCACTATACTGGACAGCGCAGACAGAGAACATTTCTTTTACTGCAAAAAATTCTGTTGCACGGTGCTACCTTAGAGATATTGGCTATCTTTGGTAATGTTTCAAATTCTTCTGTGTAGTAAATAATCACATTCAAACTAATTACCTAAATAGCCTTAGAAATGTTATACTCTCTAGTAGAGCCAGACATTTTACAAAGATTTTAAATATTAGTCTATTTTTGCAAAAAGTATTCAGCAAAATAAAATATTGAGACTGATGAATCAACATGATGACTGACCTAGGTACACCATTTTATTACCTCCTCCTCCTGAGCCACCAATAAAATCATAGCCAAAAAAAAAAAAAAGAGTTTTAAGTGTTACAACTCTACAACACGAAAAGAGTGGGACAAAGAGCATCAGTGGACAAGGGAATTCAAGAAATTTATGGAATGCAGAAAACTGATAAAGCAAACTGGAGAAAGCAGCAGCCTCTACTATATCACACCTGTAGGGGTATAAGTCTCCAGTCTCCGTACTCAGAAACAGTAGACACAAAGGAGGTCAGAAATGAGTTATGCAACAAAACAGAAAGATTTATAAAAAGTCTGTTAGTTGGAGAAGGCCCAGAGCTTGGCACGATAAAGGAAAAATTACCTGTATCTGTCTCATCGAGGCATTTTAGAACATCGGGGATAAAGAGAATATGGAAAGAGATAGAAAGGGGTACAACAAAATAATAAGCAGCAGCCTGGCAGGAAGCTTTTCATCACCACCAGGTAATGGAAGATAATGGAGCAAGGCTCTTGAGGTCTTTTTATCCATTAGGTATGAGGACAGAATAAAGGCATTTTCAGACATGTCTCATTCACAAAGTTTACCTACTACACACCCTTTCTTAGGAAGTTACTGGAGGATGTTCTTTACCAAAACAAAGGAGTGATGAATAAGGCATGGGTTTTTATGGTGGATTGGACGATTGCTTCCCATTTTTCACATCTTCCCTGTCATCAACATAAGCATTTATGCCTTTGCCAAGTGAATGCTGGTCTCCCACTAGAGTAGATGGAATACATTTTCCTACTATTTTGATGCTGGGGTTGGCTATGTGATTTGTTTTGGCTAATGTAACATTAGTGGATGCAATGCGAGCAGAGGCCTTAAACATGCTTATTTGGCTTCTCTCTCTCTTCTGCCATCTTCCATGAGAAAAGCATGCCCCACAGAGCTGCTGGCACCAGATGGAAGACACATGGAAAAGCCTTAAGTTCAACTCATAGGCTGAAGCAGAGTGAGAACAGTCAATGTTTGTTGTTGCCACTGAGATTTTGGGGTTACTTGTTATGCAGCATTATGGCTAACAGCATTTTTGTAGCAATAACTGATTAAAAAGGTTTCAGAATAATTAATCTATGAGAGCAGCGACATTTCTATTCTAGAGTGATAGCTGTGTAGGAGACCTGAAAGCAAATGAGGACTAATGGCTGGGAGGTTGAGGGCGGGGGAGAATGGAGTGGAGAGCTCTAAGAAATAAGAGAAATATAACAGAAGTTATGATTGAGACCTTGGGAATATAGTAAAGGTAACTGGAGGAGCAGAAAAATGAGAAATCCATTCTGACTAATTGTAGGAGCACCGTAGTCATGACACTGAACTCTGTAGAAAAGGTATATTTATCCTATTACATAATTAGCTCTTACTGAACCATATTTATATAGATGTGATTAAGCTCCACTTATAGTTTTTCTAAAGATATATACATTGTATGCATTAAACACTTTTTGTATGTCAATCATACCTCAATAAAATGGTTTAATAAAAAAGAAAAAAAATGAGAAGGAAAAAAAAAAGAGCAGAGAAAAGATAATAATAAACGACAACAACAACAACAACAACAACAACAAAACAACCCAAAAAACAAAGAGGAAAAAAGCTAACTGTGGCCAATGTCTTATAGATCACCAAAAACCAGCTTCCTGAGCTAGAAGGACCAAAACTGTAGGCCCAGTCAGATACATGCACAGGTTCTTGGAATTCCATAAAAATGGCTCTTTATGAGGTCATAGCAAGAAACGGATCTATTATAGCTAGGGATGAAACACAATGGTTTCCTCACTTTTTGGTCTCAAGAATCCTTTACTCTTTATAAAATAAAAGGGAAGGATCCCAAAGGACTTTTCATTTATGTGGATTATAGCAATTGATATTTACCTTATTAGAATTTGAAACCTATACAGTATGTCAATGGCCTTTTCATTTCTACTTTGAAGATTGTAATAATTCTTGACTTTTAAAGAGCTCATACGTATATACTTAAAATATTCAATTCCTTTTCTTTAAACTCTGAATGATGTGTCTCAAAATAATGCTGCAACTTAACTGGCATCATGACATTATATGAAAATGTTCCATTGCAGAAGACATAACAATGTACATTATCTGCATCTATAAAATTGAGAGGAAGATAGCTTTAGTCATATTTTCATTTCTTATTTACAGTTTTGTTTAGTTTCTTTGCAGTAGATTCCTATCTCCACGAGCCAGAGCGCTTGCTACGTCCAGTCTGTATCTTTAAATGCAGAGGTTGCAGGGCACTTGGGTGGCTCTTGGTTTCGGCTCAGGTCATGATCTTAAGGTCGTGGGATCAAGCCCCATGTCTGGCTCCCCACTCAGTGGGGAGTCTGCTTGAGGATTTTCTCTCTCCCTCTCCCTCTGCCCCTCCTCCTGTTCATGCACACACACACACACTCTCTCTCTTAAAATAAATAAATAAATCTTAGAAAAAAATGCAGAAGTTGCAGCTGTGGGTCAAGAAAGCAAGCTGTTTCCTCTATCTTTTCCAGCCAACAACCCATTGTGTTTGTATTATTCAGCATTGGTAGGGGGATCCAGGTGCCAGGCATGGCTCCAGGACCTCAGAGAAGGGAATGGAGAAGCCCCTCCATTTATTCCTTCTGTAATATTCTTTCTTTATGTAGATCCGAGTCTTCTACTTATATCATTTTCCTTTTCTCTGAAGAATACCTTAACATTTCTTGCCAGGCAGATCTATTCGTTTATTTTTTGTTTGTCTGTAGAAGTCTTTATTTTTCCTTCAGTTTGAAGGATAATTTCACTGGATACAAAATTTTGCTAGGTTGTTGTTGGTGTTCTTTATGTTTGCGTGATTTCTGAAGGGAAGTCTGATGTAATTCTTATCCTTGTTCCTCTATAGAAAAGGTGTTTCTCCCCTTTGGCTTGCTTCAAGATTCTCTCCGTCTTTAATTCTCTGCACTTTAATATGGTATGCCTAAGTGTAGAGTTTTAGGTATTTGGTTACAGAGTGTTCTCAGAGCTTTCTGGGTCTATGGTTTGGTTTCTGTCATAATATTGTTTTTTAATATGAAACTTCTTTTACAATCAAATTTGAGTCTTAAAATATAACATATATAACTCATATTTTAAAAATAACTATGGTATTTTCAGAACCAATAATACTTTATAACAACATCTTTTAATATTTAATATTTTAAAATCTTTTTAGTGGTCCCCTTCACACAAATATCTACATAAACACTTAATTTGCTTTCTTATTTCTTAAAAGAAAAAAAAAGGTCCAAATTCTCACAGTAGTTAAGTTTGGGTCAACACTTTCATCTATTTTAAAACACCCCCCCCCCCAAATCCTCCAGACTGAAACTTAAGTTTATTTTAGTTGCAAAAGAAAAAATCTGTTGTTCTTGTGTGGCAAAATTCAAAAGTTCATTAAAATCAAGTTATCTTTTTGGTTTTAAAAACATGATTGTTTTTAATGTTGCAACAGTTGGATGATGGGAAGCTCATGGGAGCAGGTATCAGGGCGAGAAGAGGTCAGTTCTTGTTCAGGTTTGTTCAACCTGAGGAGACTTCCTCTCTGAGACTTGGTCTTCCATCTGTAAAATATGCATAATGCCTGCTCTGACTGTTTCATGGAGAAAGAAAAGGAAAATCCCAGATTTTTAGATCTGGAATAGCCCTGAGAGATCATTTTGTCCTTTTGATGAGAGGACATAGACAAAAGTGGGTTGAAAAACTTGCTCAAGGTCAAGTATCAAGGGAACACATAGAATCACTGTATTTACATTTGGCATTGACAGTACAAAGCTAATATTTTTATTTTTATAACTCTAGTGAGTCCTTCATAAACTCATTATAACAGTATGAGCCTTGTGGGCCACTTACATTATAATAACGTATTTCTGGGACAGAAATCTCCTGCTGGTATGGAAAATGTCTGCTTTTTAAGTGTGATCAATCCCCATCTCCATAAGCTGTCCAATAACTGCATTATTAGTTCCTACATCTTGCCTTTTCTGACAATTACACCAAGTTCTTTTTCATAATACTTACAAGCTGAGTCAGCATTTTGAGTTGAAACTTAAAGAAGTGGGAGTTAGCAAGATGGATAAGGAGGGTATTCCAGACGTAACAACCCCAAATGGTTAAAGGCACTGAGATGCAAAAGAGTGGTGTGTTCATGACATTATACGTAATTTGCTATTGGACTCATCCTCTTCCATTGAAGCCATTCATCTGTGCTCTCCTTCCCAGAGGCACAAGGAAGAATCTGATGGGTGGGTGGGGCAGGGAGGGGCATCCTTGATATCTTGCCCTTCTCACATTTAACAGAAGTCCTACTGATTCTACTAATGATTCCAACATGTGCCCCCTTGTGCTGTCAATTTTGCCACAGTCTTAGTTCAGGTCATCATCACTGCTGCTTAAAGAACTAGTTACTAGATTACAATTAGCCTCCTAACTAGCTCAATGCCTTCACCCAATTCATTCTCTGCACTTGGGCTGAGTGATCTTTGTAAAACACAAACATCATCATCTTTCTCAGCCACTTAAATGCTTTTAACCTATGGATAAAGACTAAATTATTCAGCGTGGCATTTAAGTCTGATTCCCAGTGTCCGCTCTGGACTCAACCTGCACTCTTGGCTTCTGAGCATTCACATTGCTCTAGTTTACTGGCCTTTGAAGAGTCACTGGCTCTTCTGGTGATGCCTCCTTACCCTCTCCTTCTCCTCACCTAGCTAGTGACGAGTTAACTTTTTCTCTCCTTCCATCCCTCTTCCCCTTCCTCCTTCACTTTCTTCACTCCACAAATGTTTATTGAGAATCTTCTATGTGCCAGTCATTGAAGATGCATCAGTGAGCAAAACAGGCAAAAGTTCTGCCTTCATAGACCTTACATCCATGTATGTGTGTGTTGGGGGTGACAAAATAAGTTTGGTACATAATAAATAATACCCTATGTTAGAAGATGATAAGTGCTGTGGAGAAATATTAAGCTGTAAATAGGAGAGAGGGGATGCTGGGAGAGATGTCATTTAAAATAGAGTGGTCAGGGTAGGCCCCACACAGAAGATGACATTTCAGCAAAGAGTTTGATGACATCAGGAAGAAATTTGGTTATCTGGAGGAAGGATGTTAATTTTTGAGCATATGGATACCCAGTTGATCCGACAACTTTATTAGACATACGATCCTTCCTCTATTAAATTGCCCTTGCAACTTTGTTAAAAAATCATCTGGCCATTTTTTGGTGTGAGATCTAGGTCTGTGTTCTCTACACTGTTGCATTGATCTATGTGTTTGATTTCTCTCTTCATCAATACTACATTGTCTTAATTATTGTAGCTATATAGTGAATCATGAAATTGGTTAATACGATTCCCTCAATTTATTCTTCTTTTTCAAAATTGATTTAGCTATTCTAGGGTCTTTGCCTTCCCAGATAAATTTTAGAATAAGCTTTTCTATATCTTAAAAAAAAAGTCTTGCTGCAATTTTGAATTCCATTAAATCTCCAGATTAGTTTGGGAGAGATTTGACATTATTAGTGTATTCATTCTTCTAATCCATGAATACTGTTTTTATATTTATTTAGATCTTTGATTTCTTTCATTGGTTTTTTGTAATTGTCAGCATACAGACTCTGTCATGGTTTAGGTTAGCATGTTAGTATTTTCTTGGAGATATAATAAATTAAGCTATAATAAATTAAGTATACATGTATTTAATTTACACACATAAATCACATATATTAAGGTTTTAGTTTCCAATTGATCATTGCTACTGTAAGAATATATAGATTTTTGCTTTGTTGACCTTGTATCTTGCAATCTTGCTAAAGTTACTTATTAGTTTTAGGAGATGTTCTATTTTAGAATCTTTGGATTTTCCTATATATATATAATTATGTCATTTTAGAATAAAAACAATTTTATTTCTTCCTTTATAATGCGTATGCCTTTTGTTTCTTTTTCTTGCCTTACTGCAAGGCAGTATGAGTGATAACTGACATCCTTGCTTTGTTCCCCATCTTAAGGGGAAAGTATTCAGTTTTTTACCATTAAATATGATATTAGCTGTAGGTTTTTGTGATGTTTTTTATTGGGTCGTGGACATTCCCTTCTATTTCCTATTTGCTAAAAGATTTTATCAGGAATCAATGGTGAATTTTGTCAAATGCCTTTTCTGCATCAATTGATATGATCATGTGGTTTTTTCTTCTTTGTATTATTAATACAGATCACATTTATTGATTTTCAAATATTAAAACTTCAGACTTACAGTCCCAGTTTAAAATCTACTTGTTCATGCTGCATTATTCTTTTTACATATTGATAGATTGGATTTGCTAACATTTTGTTGAGGATTTTTGTGTCTGTGTTTATGAGAAACTAACCTTGGCAAGCCATTTAATACTTCTGAGTTTTAGGTTCCTTAGTTCTAAAAATTAATCTCGTTGCTCCTACTTATATCACAGGGTAATTGTGGAGACAAAACAGAGACCAGCGAAATGACAGCATTCTTTAATATGTAGAATGCTACATAATGGGTACTTCAATCTTTGCTTTATCTTCTAAGCTAAATAGCAAGCCCCACTTTGTAGTCTCCTTAGGTTTGGTACTCTTTCCCTTTGTAGCAAAGCACTCTGGGAATGCCTGTGTGAACTTCTCAACAAACCTAGGATATTAGGGCAGGAAACCTGGATCTTGGAGAATTGGTGTCAAGAGCTTTGGAAGTCCTGGGAGACCAGGAATAGCACTCCCAAGTAAGGAGAGGCCCCACTTGGCCTTTAGAATGTGATATCCCTACTAATGCAGGAAATGTACATGGAGACAGGAGAAAGGCTAAGATGGATGCCCTGGCGTGGTACTCTGGCTGGCTCTCAGCAGGGAAGAATATAGGCAAATGCATCACTGGGTGCTGTGTCTCAGACACCTCTAGCCTAGTCTCTGCAAACTTGTTTCAAGGCCTTAATTAGAAGAGACAGACTGTGAAGTTTTAAAGAGGCCAGGGTTTGATCTGGGCCCTTGAAAGAGCTCATTGTGGGAGCGTGGACAGGATTTGGGACAGTGATGGGAACTGCTCACACCAAAGAAACCTCTACCTCTTTCCTTTCACCAAAATCAAAGCTTTTATGAAAATCAATACAGACAAATCAAATCCTCTAGGACTTAGATCACTGCAGCTGATGGGACCCTAGTAGCTGCCACGGCAACCCCAGCTAATGCTCCTCTACAAGCAGTTTTAAGAAGTGGCAAAATATCTGTCATACTGGACAGTTTGTTTGTCTGTTATTACGACTCTTTCTCCATCTACAATGATCCTAAATTGGTACTCAGAAATCTGCGCCAATTCCTTTGTTAATCTAGATGGGAGGGCTGGTGTAAAATCTCTTCAACATTACTATCTACGGCATCACTGGAAATTTAAAATCCAATGTCATTATAAATAAAAATAATCAAAATGATGCAGTAAATTAATTCTAAATCTGGTAGAATAAAGTAAAACAAGGTACAAATACGGAAAGTTAAGTCCTCCACAAGTTTACATGGAGTATGCCCCTTTCTGGGTGAAAATCAAA
Source organism: Ursus americanus (assembly GCF_024610735.1). Lineage (NCBI taxonomy): Eukaryota > Metazoa > Chordata > Mammalia > Carnivora > Ursidae > Ursus > Ursus americanus. The sequence goes on from NC_142129.1 coordinate 65,546,870, forward strand.
GATCAGTGTGTTTCCTAATAATTTTATAATTGCTATTGTCTTGGAAAGAATTTTTGTAGCTTCTTTTAGCAGCATTCCTTTCCTAGAAAAAACATTTATCTTGGTTTCATGGAAAATCTAGAGTTTGATATTAGGCTATTTAGATAAGGGAGTTTTGGGAAGAGGATTTGCATTTTACCTAACTTCTCTCTATTACTAGTTGGAATCTACAGCTATTTTTAGCTATCTTTCTTTTTTAATCATTCCTATCCTCTTACATTCCCCCATTTTTTCATTCAATTTTACCTATTTCTCTTGCACACTGGTAAAACAGATACAGCTGTCTCTCTGTTCCAAATCATTTCTCTGAGAATCCAGGAGGGTTCTTTTTTTTTTTTTTTTTTAAAGATTTTATTTATTTATTTGACAGAGATAGAGACAGCCAGTGAGAGAGGGAACACAAGCAGGGGGAGTGGGAGAGGAAGAAGCAGGCTCCCAGCAGAGGAGCCTGATGTGGGGCTCGATCCCATAACGCCGGGATCACGCCCTGAGCCGAAGGCAGGCGCTTAACCGCTGTGCCACCCAGGCGCCCCCAGGAGGGTTCTAATAGTGGAGGCAGCATGATTGAATCAACTGAGCAGAGTTTGATAGAAGAGATGTTTCCAGATTCACTGCATATGAGAATGTCAACCCATGTGGCCATCCAACTAAGAAATCTTTTGTTAAAAACTTTAAATACATAAGCAACTTGGTTATTTCCTAGTTGTAAAGGGTAGTATGGCTTCTTTCCAAATGGGTGTGGAGGGCTGCATACCCTGGTGTTCACTCCTTTGCAAAGCAATGCTCTGTTGGAGCAGATCATTGTTTAAGGGACCGGGTGAGTCAGAGGGAATCCTTGGGATGTCAGATCCACCACTGAGCTCTTAGGAGATGTGAGGGGGTCCAGTTAGCTCTGACAACTCACAAGTGTAGACTGATTAACAGAGTCAGAGTGAACACTAAATTTCTCCTGCACTTTTCTTTGGAACTATAGGAAATGTGGTAGAATGTGCAAACAAGGTTTTTAAGATACAAGTAAACTGGAGAGAGTTCAGAGAAGAGCAACAAAAAATTGATAAAGGGTTTGTACAAGTTATCCTCTGGAAAATAGGTGCAGAGCACTGGGTACGTTTACTTAGAGTAAAAAAAAAAATGGAAAGAGACATAATAACAGTTTATAAACACATACACACAAGGATGTTAAATAAGAGTGATTCCAATTACTCTCATTGGTCATCAATGGGCTTAAGCTTTAGGAGAGTCACAAAATGTAGCTTTTTGAAAACAATTATCTTCTAAGACTCAAAGACAGAAAAAATAATTTTTGCAGTTTTCTAATCAAATAAGCAAAATTAGAAGTTTCACATTTAGGCTTGGATATTTTCAACACTTAGGTTTATGGCTCAAGCCTAAAGTACCTATTTGGATGAATAGGCATTGACAAAAACTACAATTGGAGGAAGGAGAAATACAAAATCACCATCCATAGGGATAATTTAAAATCTTAGAGTCACAGGGAGTAGGATAGTTAAAACACGAGCCAACCATACCGACATATTAGTATAAACTCATAAAGGATAAGGTTAAGAAACAAGAGGGAACTAAACAGCATGGAAATCATTATGGTATTGAGTGTCCCTGTAAAGAACGAGAGAAGTTTATTCACTGCAGAGAAGAGAAACCCTTGTAAATTCATTAAGACAGTTAAAAGTTACAGATGCAAAAATCTTAGACCTTTGCAAGAGTTCTCAAGCCCCATAATGGCTGTGAAAACCATGCTGAGAAAGCAGCGCTAATCATCTGCAGAAGTCTAGACAGTAGGGAAAGTCAAGAAGGATGAATAAACCACAGTGTACTGCTGAAACGAATCCTAGAAGCTGAGGAGAAAGTGGGTCAAAAAATTGATCTTGACAGATGTGTCAATCAGATCGAAAGTATCTAAACAAGTGCAAAATGGAACCATAAGAAAATCACAAAAGAAAAGCTAAAAATCAGAAGGTTTTGAAAACCCTACAGGATACTACAGAAAGGAAAGGATATTAATACACACCATTACAAAGGACGAGGCTGTAGAGCTGACCAAAATTACAAAGAAAATCTCTCTGGAGTAATAATGGTAAAAAGGGACACAAAGATTCGAGGATATAGGCTCAGGGTATATAGTCAGGGGACTTTGAGTAAGCGCACCACATGCAGGGAATTAAAGAGAGGGTGGTTGACAGAAAAGAATAAAACGTTATTAGGGAATGTGTCTCTTTGTGCCAAGTGCTATCTTCTGAATCCAAACAAGTGGATGAGTGAAGGGAAGATTTGCAGTTGGATGAACAGCCTTTAAAAGGTACATGCCTGAATCACAGAAATCAGACACTGGCAAACGCCTGTTGGGTGACGGAGTTCACCTTCTATCTCAGTGCACTGTCGCTCCCGGCAGGCGGTTGGCAAATGCTGTGTCCAGTCAGGCTCCAGGCTAGCAGAGCAGAGTCTTGTGCACAGCAGGCAACCTTTCAATTACTATATAAAAAATGGGACGTTAATACTCATGTATTAACCATTTTGACAGATAGAATGGAAGTTTAGGCCCTTTGGAATAACAGTACAGAGTCTTTGAGGAAAATGTTCAGGGAGACAGCATACACTCACTATAACTGGAAGTGCAAACAAATAACAGGCCAGGAACAGAGGATACCTGAGGGAAGAACTAGGTGACTTCACAGGTGCCTTAGTGAAACTATGAAAGCAGGCAGATGTTCAGCACAGTGGAAGCCACTCCGTCAACACTGACAAGTGACTTGAATGAATGATTCACCCTTAAGCAAAATAAAATCTAATCTGGAATACTTATGAGTTCTCTAATAGCTGGTCCATGTATATTTATCATTGTTAAAGAGGATGTATCATGATAGAGTGTTTATTTAAAATGATGGTGGAGTGGGTGAGATCATGATGTGTTCTTGAGGAATTTTAGTTTTGTTCTAAAAACCATTCCCCCTGCCCTCCCGCTCTCCCTCACACATAGGTACAAAATAGAACCTCTTTTACTTAGCACAGGGAGAACAGAGAGGGAAGTGGTTATAGCAGTGCTCAGAGCAAACCTAGGGCAACAAATAGAGGAGGCATTCCCAGCCTGTTATGTAACCAGGACAGAATTTTTCTGAGGAGGCTGGGAAGAAGCAAACATCCTTAAGAATACTATTAATAGATAAACCCTGCTTCAAGGGAACTTGGAGCAATTGCAGTTTCAATGACTGAGCAAACCCACCAAAAGTCACGAGAGCCCTGATGTAAGAAAGAAATCAGCAGAATTCAGAGGAAAAGAAAACTCAGATCTTAAGAATGGGTGCTTTTATTGTCTTCTTAACTAAGTCACCTACTGCTAAAAATAAATATATAAACTGGAAAAACTGATTATAGAAGTCAAAATTCTAATATGTCGAGGTGCAAAAAGCTCAGGATTTAATGGGTGAAGCTCCAGGTTATCCTGCGACAAACTGTGACTGATTCACAATCTTGCCAGTGGGAGGATCTTTTAGCAAAAGACAACAGTGATTTTTTGAGACTTTATTTTCACTTTTATCTGTATTAAAAATCAACTCACCAGGTGTTATGCTCAAGTAATGAATAATGGAACTTTACATCAAAAACTGGGGATGTACTGTATGGTGACTAACATAATAAAAAAAATTGTGTAAAAAAAATAAAATAAAATAAAAATCAACCCAAGATAATTTAGAGATTCAAAATTTCTCCAGTCAGAATAGAGCTTGTGGCAGAATTCTTCTGTGGTCATATCCCTATGTATTTATGTTGCTCGGTCTAATTAACCATGATTGGCCACACCTTTCATGGAGACCTGAGCCCATGCTCGCAGACAATTGTCCTGAGTCATGTGATCACAGACCTTATTCTTGGCTATACTCCATTCTTGCTATATAATGGGTGAAAAAGAATCCAAGTGTGTACCTTAGTTTATGTATTTGTTAACTAGATATGAGAAACTAGATATTTCCCAGCCCTGGAAAGCTGCAGTGAAGGCTAAATGGGCAAATATAAAGCACTTTTAAATACAAAAACAATCATAATAACAGAAACAGCAATGTGCCAAAAATGAAAATAAAACCAAAGAGAGTATTGTAACATTATATTTTTCAAAACTACAATAGAGAGGACCATAGAATGGAAGTTTAGGCCCTTTGGAATAATAGTACAGAGTCTCTGAGGAAAATGTTCGCTTCCTTTAAGCAAAGAGGAGTATTTCATCCTTAGAACTATGGATGTTTTTCCTGATAGAATGTCCCATGAATTGCAGGTTTAAAGATTTTCTAAATTATTATATTAGCAATAAGTACGTAAAACACAACAGCATCGGATCTTGGAAAATTATCAGATTCTACATGTATCTGCTGAATATTTTTCAAAACTGGGCAATTGTGTAACACTTTAAAAACTATGCCTTTTTGGGGGCGCCTTGATGGTGCAGTCGGTTAGGTGGCTGACTCTTGGTTTCAGCTCAGGTCACGATTTTGGGGGTTGTGAGATCAAGCCCAATGTCAGGCTCCATGCTTGGTGTAGAGTCTGCTTGGGATTCTCTCTCCATCTCCCTCTGCCCCTCCCCCACTCGTGCATGCATGCACATGCTCTCTCTCTCTAAAATAAATAAATAAAATCTTAAAAAAACAAAACAAAACAAAGCTGTGCCTTCCCGAATGTGCCATATCACCAGTTGATTTCTGATTTCATAATAAATGATTGCAATTTACCTGGTCCCTTTAAACACTTTTGCTAATGTTACAGCTAGCATTATTGATATGAGTCACAAAAATGTAATAACATCATGATTTGATTTTCTTCACTTGTGTACAGTATTTACCAACTTTAGTTTTCTAGATATAGTCATACCCATTTATGTCATAAATACTATAAATATTAGGTTACAGAATCTAACTGGCTTCTCTGACTGGTAAAACCATCCTCGATTGGGAAATAAAATTCTAACACTAACAATGATAATATAAGCCTCATATGACCTGATTAGTTCATATGACCTGATTAGTTGACAATTCTGATCTTAAATACTCTGTTACATTAAGCTATAGTACCATCCATGTCCATCCAACAAACTTTGCATTTTGTTAGTTTTCCCATTTATAAAGTCCTCTGGAATTTTTGAAAGTTGATGGGGAAAAACATGTTTTCATAATGAACCAAAACATTAATTAATCAATAGTCTTTCTTTTTTTTTTTTTTAAAGATTTTATTTATTTATTTGACAGAGAGAAAGACAGCCAGCGAGAGAGGGAACACAAGCAGGGGGAGTGGGAGAGGAAGAAGCAGGCTCCCAGCAGAGGAGCCTGATGCGGGGCTTGATCCCAGGACTCTGGGATCACGCCCTGAGCAGAAGGCAGACGCCTCATGCCTAAGCCATCCAGGCGCCCCACAATAGTCTTCTTCTGCTTTCAGAAAACTTGAAGATCACAAAGATCAATATAGCAGGATAACACAATTTTGTGATAAATTCCCAATGAAAAGATAGGAACAGCTAATGGATCCAGGAATGAACTAGAAATCAAAACGTTCCCTGCTAAGCCCTATAAGCCCTATTTTATTGTGAAAGATGAGTTTCAAATTAGGTTCCATGCATTTTAATGGCCAATGCAAAGAAAGAAATGTCTTCAGCTTTGTGTGCCTCAGGTCTCTATGATAAATGTAAGTACACTGCCTTAGAGAAGCACAATCATTTTGTATATTGAGATTAGAAAAAAGTTTCTTTTTTTTTTATTAAGATTTTATTTTTTATTTATTTGACAGAGACAGCCAGTGAGAGAGGGAACACAAGCAGGGGGAGTGGGAGAGGAAGAAGCAGGCTCCTAGTGGAGAAGCCTGATGTGGGGCTCGATCCCAGAACGCTGGGATCATGCCCTGAGCCAAAGGCAGATGCTTAACGCCTGCGCCACCCAGGCGCCCCAGAAAGAAGTTTCTTTTCTTTTTTTTTTTTTTAAAGATTTTATTTATTTATTTGACAGAGATAGAGACAGCCAGCGAGAGAGGGAACACAAGCAGGGGGAGTGGGAGAGGAAGAAGCAGGCTCATAGTGGAGGAGCCTGATGTGGGGCTCGATCCCATAACGCCGGGATCACGCCCTGAGCCGAAGGCAGATGCTTAACCGCTGTGCCACCCAGGCGCCCCCCAGAAAGAAGTTTCTTAAAGAGTCTGCACAGAAGTTGTCCTAAACAACATGCTTAACATCAATCCCAGGAACAATTTTCCCAGGGCTGTTCCTTAAAACACCCAGTGGAATCAATTTAGTAAAAGCAATTTTATAAAGGAGATGAGGAATGGGGGTTAGTTTCCTGGGAGCTGCTTCCTCAGTGCTGTGAAGGTTCACAAGCATAACTGCTACAGACACATAAGGATATTAACTCTCACTAATGAAAGTCTCATAAAATAACAGTACAACAGCTTCCTATGCATATGAGTTATATTTAATATTCATTTAAAAATAGTAAGTGCTATCATTATCACTCTTCTTGATAAGCTTAAATACAAGTTTTTGGCTTTTTCATGTATTATCTACTTTTAAAGATTGTTTATAAATACCTTAGAAAATAAACCAGAGTTCTTGTGACTCTCCTCGATTAAAAAAAAAAAAATCTCATTTTCCTAAATGTACAAAGAGTAGGGTTAGGTTAAATAATCTTTAAGGTTTTTTTTTTTACTTCAAGTATTTAACGGCTTCAATATATGCCATGATGTCATTTTCTTTTTTTTTCTTTCCTTTTTTTGTTTAAAGCAAGTAACTGTTCTTATTTTCTCAGAAGCCTCAAAAGGCAAAGGAAAAATCAGTGTATTGATCCCTACAATGGATTCTAATGTTATCCTAGCTTCAGAAGGTGTCCAGTTACAGAGAAACATTTTAGTAATCATAAGGTTCAGACAGACCTTATGTGACCCTATTCATTCCTGACCAGCAAATAGTTTTTGTTTAACTTCGAAAGAAACCAGACAAACCCTGCAAGGTTACTTGTAATCATGACACCATTCTTAGAATTGCCATGTGCTGGGAACATGCCTTCTTGCTTCCTCCTTCTATCTACAGTATAAATCTGAAGGACTTTGTTATGGCTCTTATACTTGGCACATCTTAGGCCTATTTAGAACATCAACACCATCAATCACAAAATATGGGGCCGACCAGCTGGATGAACCCTGGCTATCATGCAAGGGTTATTTGTCATCTGGGCATGTCTGTTTGGTATATAACACTCCTTCAGTCCCAGAACAATTTTCCCTCTCCAAAAATATTCTCTTTGATTCAGGAAACACGTGATTAATAAAGGACAAGGGTTTAAAGCCGGAGGTCAAGGCTAAAAGTCTTAACCAAACAAGTGCATTGCTTACTAACGTTTGCATCAGCAGTCAAAAATTCCCTTGAAGAGCTCCTGCACTGAAGAAACACACGTCTATTCTTAAATGCCATAAATTTCAAGGGACTCCAGCAACTATGTTCATCTTGAGGGATTTATTTTAAAATAATGTTGCACATTTGAGAAATGTTTTGCTGAAGAATAATAACACTGCATCAAGCATTTAAAAGTCCCATTACAAACATTTACAATTTAACATAATAAATTAAGGTTGAAAAGATGTAATTTAACCAATATGATATATAAAGGAAATTTGTACTATAACATTAGAACAATTTGCATTAAAAATAAATTGTTTTCTAAGATGTCTATTTATACTAAAATGGATTTAAAAGCAACACTCCTTCCCTCACACTTTTTGTCTTATTTATATGCCAATCTACAATACTTTATAGTACTTTTCCATTAGACAGTTTTTCTTTTATTCTTGTTTCTCTTCCCTCCACTGAAAGAATCTTGTTTTATGTTTACAGAATATTGCGTTTTTTTTTCCTAGGCAATTGTTATACTTCCACCCTGTGATAGTATTTATTTGATATTTATGAATTGTTTTTGTGTGTATGATGACAGAAAAAAAGCAAATCTGAACAACATAAATTTAGCAAGTCATTGTTGATCAAGAGTTAAAATTATCCTAACATTGACTAAACTGGAAATGACTCCATTTCTCAAACTGGAGAAATGGATTAAAGAATGTTTATTTCACTAACATTGTAAAGAGAATCACAAACTCCTGTTGGAAATTGAAGCAGAGTTTCTCTGAAGTACTCAGTAGACTGCATTATAGTGTTGATGATGTTGTAAGGCTAAGAAGCACATGTCAGTCATCAGTTTATTTAACTTGTACAGGTTTCTGAGTTCCTACACACACACACCACCTGAGGTAACCAGACTTGTTGGAATTCAGCTTTCTTTACTTCTCCGTCAAACGCCAAAGGAATAAAAATAGAAACCTATTGTACAACACACACTGTATTAAGAATATGTTTCTGTTGAAATTCATACTGGCAATGCATTCATCCTGTAGAATGCCTTAGAATCATGGCTTTGAGGGCATAAACAGGCTTTTGATGTCATCTGGTCTGACTTCTCCTATTGCTGTGGAAACTAAGCCTTCAGAGAGGAAGTGGCAAAGGTGAGACTGGAAACCTCATCCCCATTTCCCTGTCCAGTATCCTCTGGGCCATAGTATAAATCCTTCTTATGGCTCAACTGTTGGTGCAGAATCTTGGGATACGTCTGACTTCCTCACAGCTGGGCCATCTGTTGCTCCACTACTTATGCTAATATGATAACATTGTATATTTGACTGTTGATGGGGTCTTCTTGGCACTCTACATGCATAATGCTCTTGGTTAACTCAGTTGACCTTGTTAAACAATGACAATGTGTGTGAAGCCTGAGTTTGTTAGCATTCATTGTTACAAAAAAAAGGGTTACTGACCTTGTCATATTTAACAGTGTTGAGCAGACACAGCAATGTGGATCCTGAGGGCAAATAAAGAATTTCCAGAGATGATGTAAGAACTATGCTAATTAGTCTCCCCCTCCATTCTGCTTCTAGGCACTGAATAACTGTACGTTCAGCTAGAAGACTCACTGAGCCCTTTACTAATAAAATCCAAGAAGTTTTATAAATAATAATAAAAAACGTGTTTCAACAGGCCATTTCCTTTCAGAACAAGACTGGCTTTTGCAGAGCAATGTGCCTGGGGTGGGGGTGGGGATGTTCACTCAGTTTTTTGCCGTTGTATCCCTGCCCCCAGTAGAATTAAAACAACAATGTAGGGTGACCTCCCACCCTCCAGAAAAGCACAAAAATAATCCTCTATCCATATTCCCTTAAAACCATTCTCTTAAGAATGAGTTTTTTAAAAAATGCTACCGCATTGTGCTAAGACAAGAACTGTATGTGAGGACCGGTTTACATATCTAAGCATTTGGGTGTGGATACTCTTGCCTCAGTAGAAAAGCAAGCTAATTTTTTAACAATGCAATATTACCTTGGTATATCTTGTTCTCTCTTTCCCTTGGGGTCTTACACGAATGAATCAGAAAATTGCTCCCTTATGTTAAGCCTGAGTCTGCACCTGTGTTAAATTCACATGGAACTGGAATTGGGGGTGTGGGGGTGGGGATAAATGTCAGCAAAACTAATAGGATGATATATCTGAGTCTGAATTCTCAAATGGACTAGCATCCAATGTAGAGACCATTGATGGGAATATTTTTGTAGGCATGTTGTCTCACATCTAGAACTAAAATTAAGAATATATAAACATATTGATCAGCTGTCCTCAAGTTCTCAAATTTATGATTAGACACATCTGGCTCCAGATTTTAGGAAACTCAAATTACCAGGTATTCTGGAATTTTGACATGCCAAATTTTTTACTTTACCTTCCTTGGGTATCCTGAATTACTTCCCAAGTGTTAAAACAACCTGCATGTTTTAGACATCTTAAGAGAGATCATAAAAAAATAAGCAGGTCATTGAAGCAAAATACAGAAAGCGATGAAGAGCTGAAAGAAGGGAAGAGATTAATGACCAGTAATATTTACAAAAAACAAATAAAGAGCAGACATTTTGATGTTCTGGACAGGTGAAGAGAATTTGGATCAGTATAAAAGTGAGAGGAATTTAAGTGAGAAAAACAGATATGTGGAGAGAGTTGTGTCCATGTTCTAAGTCTGATCTTTATCCATGAATGGAAGTGGCTGGAACAAGTCAATTTGCCTCACAATGAAGGAAACTTGTTCATGAAAAGTTTCACATTTGCTTGTTTTCTAATGAGCAGTACAGCATTGATGTTTTTAGGCAATATTGGCCAGGATTAGAGATGCATTCTGGATGAAACCCACTGTGTGTTTGAAAGGTTTTGCTATTAGAGGAAGGAAGGAAATGAGAAAGAAGTTTGGGGCTCTGATAATATGACACTTCAGTTTTATCAGCCATGAAGTACACACTATAGAGGACGCATATTGTGATGGAGGCTGGTTAAGGTCCAATCAATTGAATCCAGATGTGGGTTTTTTGTGAGATTTTTTTTTCTCAAGTGAGAGTTGCCAAAACTTGTGGAGCAGAGACCACAAGCTAATATAAGCCACTGGACTCTCAAAAGTACAAGGAATGTTTTTAGCTTATAAGAAATCCTACTTTAAGCTTGGTGTATGAAATAGAATAAGCTGGTCTATGATAAATTAAAGGATATTGACAAATCGCTGACCCTTGCCTAAACAGAATCTTCCAAAACAACTCTACAAAAAGTGTTTCTAATATAGTGTCTAATCACAAAAATTAGGAAACACTATAACTGTAGTTTATGCTCTTCTGGCAGGAAGTAAGCTCTAGGACAGCAATTGATGAGAATCCATCTCCTGGCACACGGGGGTAATGAATGGAATTTGAATAACATGGCAAAGGTCTGTTTATTTATTTTTTAAATTTAAATTTTTTTTTACTTTTGTCAATTACCTTCATAACTTTATTTATTTTATAATTTTTGTTATATTAGTCACCATACCGTACATCCCCAGTTTTTGATGCAATGTTCCATGATTCATTATTTGCGTATAACACCCAGTGCACCATGCAATATGTGTCCTCCTTAATACCCATCACTGGCCTATCCCAGTCCCCCATACCCCTCTCCTCTGAAGCCCTGTTTGTTTCCCAGAGTCCATAGTCTCTCATGGTTCATTCCCCCTTCTGTTTACCCCCCCTTCATTCTTCCCTTCCTTCTCCTACCGATCTTCCTGCTATTTCTTATGTTCCACAAATGAGTGAAACCATATGATAATTGTCTTTTTAAAAAGATGTGAACGTTCATAGGAATCTCAGACCACTTACGACACTAACAGGAAAGTCTTTTACTCTTAGAAATTGATTAGTTTTTTTAAAAGATTTATTTATTTATTTTGCGGGAGGATGGGCAGAGGAAGAGGGAGAGAATCCTCCCTGCTTAGCAGGAAGTCTGACACAGGTCTTGATTCCAGGACTCTGAGATCATGGTCCAAGCTGAAATCAAGAGCTGGGTGCTTAACTGACTAAGCTACCCAGGCACACCAGACATTGATTAGTTTTAAGAATATTAGGAAATCATCTTGTAAGGGAATTCTATTATTCTTGTTTCCTTTACAAATGTGATGAATTTTAATTAGTTAAAATACATGAAGAATTAATATAACTCAATAACAAAAAACCCTAACAATCTGATCAAAAAATGGGCACAGGATATATATAGACATTTATCCAAAGAAGATATACAGATGGCCAACATGTGCATGACAGGATGCTCCATATCACTAATCATCAAGGAAATGCAAATCAAAACCATAATGAGATATCACCTCACATGTGTCAGAATGACTACTACCAAAAAGACAAGAAATAATAAGTGTTGGTGAACATGTAGAGAAAGGGGAACTCCCATCCATTGCTGTAAGAATGTAAATCAGTACAGCCACTATGGAAAACAGTATAAAAGTGCCTCAAAAATTGAAAATGCAACTACCATATGATCCAGCAATTCTGCTTCTGGGTATTTGTCTGAAGAAAAGAAAAACATAAATTTGAAAAGATATGCATCCATATGTTCGTTTCAGCATCATTTACAATAGCCAAAATATAGAAACACCTAAGTGTCTATCAATGGATGAATGGCTACAGAAGATGTGGTACACACACACACACACACACACACACACACACACACTACAAAAAAAGAGTGAAATCTTGCTATTAGTAACCTTGAGGTTACTACGATAAATGAAGTAAGTCAGACAGAGAAAGACAGACACCACATGATTTCACTTAAAAGTAGAATCTAAGAGACATAAAAAACAAACAAAACAAAACAAAACTCACTGATACAGAGAACAAAGTAATAAACTTAAGGAAGGAGGTGAAAGACTTGTACTCTGAAAACTAAAAGACACTGATGAAAGAAATTGAAGACAACACAAACAAATGGAAAAACATGCTCATGGACTGGAAGAATGAAAATTGTTAAAATGTCCATACTACTCAAAACAATTTACAGATTCAATGCAATCCCTATCAGAATATCAACAGCATTTTTCACAGAATTAGAACAAATAACCCTAAAATTTGTATGGAATGACAAAAGAACCTAAATAGCCAAAGAAATCTTGAGAAAGAAAAACAGCTGGAGGTACCACAATTCCAGATTACAATTCTTCAATAAATGATGCTGAGAAAACTGGACAGCTACATGCAAAAGAATGAAACTGGACCAATATCTAGCACCATACACAAAAATAAACTCAGGATGGATTAAAAACCTAAATATGAGACCTGAAACCATACAAATCCTAGAGGAAAATGCAGACAGTAATTCCTCTGACATTGGCTGTAGCAACATTTTTCTAGATATGTCTCCTAAGGCAAGGAGAACAAAAGCAGAAATAAACTATTGGGACTACTTCAGAATTACAAGCTTTTGCACAGCTAAGGAAATCATCAACAAAACTAAAAGGCAACTTACTGAATGGGAGAAGATATCTGCAAATGATATATCTGATAAGAGGCTAATATCCCAAATATGTAAAGAACTTCTAGAACTCAACATCAACAAACAAATAATCTGATTAAAAATGGACAGAGGACATAATTAGACATTTTTTCCAAAGAAGATATACAGATGGCCAATAGACACATGAAAAGATACTCGACAGCACTCATGATCAGGGAAATACAGATCAAAAACACCTGTCAGAATGACTGAAATAAAAAAGATAAGAAATAACAAATGTTAGCAAGGATGTGGAGAAAAAGGAACTCTTGTAGGCTGTTGGTAGGAATATAAACTGATAGAGCCACTGTGGAAAACAGTATAGAGGCCTCTCAAAAAATTAAAATGGAAATACCATATGATCCAGCATTTCTGCTACTGGGTATTCACCCAAAGAAAACAAAAATACTAATTTGAAAATATATAGACACCCCTATGTTTATTGCAGCATTATTTACAATAGCCAAGATATAGAAGCAACCTAAATGTCCATTAATAGATGAATGGATAAAGAAGATACGATTTATATATACAATGGAATATTACTCAGCCATAAAAGGGATGAGATCATGCCATTTGCAACAACATGCTGGACATACAGGAAATCATGCTAAATGAAATGTTAGTCAGAAAAAGACAAATACCATATGATCTCACTTATTTATGTAGAATCTAAAAAACTAAACAAATGAATAAACAAACAAAAAGCAGAATCAGACCTATAAGTACAGAGAACTGATGTTTGCCATAGGGGAGAGCAGTGGCAGGATGGGTGAAGGGGAGTGAGAGATACAGGCTTCTAGTTATGGAATGAATAAGTCACAGGAATAAAAGGCATAGCATAGGGAATATGATATTGTAAGAGCATTGTATGGTGACAGATGGTAGCTACAGTTTTAGTGAGCATAGCATAACATAGAGATGTTAAATCACTATGTTTCACACCTGAAATGAATGTAACATTGTGTGTCAACTATACACAAATACAAAATTTTGCTTCAAAAAGGAGCTTCTTAGGAAAAAAAGGGGGGGGGACATTTGGACACACAAAATGATAGGCGTACACAGAGGAAAATACCAAGTAAGAACAAAGGAAGAAGATGGTTATCTGCAAGCCAAGGAAGGCAACCTCAGAAGACACCAACCATGAAGACACCTTGATCTTGGACTTTTAGCCTCCAGAACTGTGAGAAAATAAATTTCTGTTGTGTAAGTCACCCAATTGTTGGTATTTTATTAGGGTAGTCCTAGCAAACTACTACACATACTAAGATCCTGATATATGAATCCATGAATCTTCTTTTGGCCTAAAATATATAGTAACATAATTTTATCAAGTGTTACAAAAATAAAGAGCTATCTATAAAAAGACATTGGATGGGACTTGAAAATTCTTTAGGACAGAACTATAATACTAGGATAGGAGAACGACAGAGAAAATGGGATAAGACAAAAAGAAAACATTTAGGATACTATAGGTATGAGACCTTTTACTTGCTGCCTCTCACCTTTGTTTATGTATTTTATATAAACAAGTAATATATGAATAATATATGTTCATTATTAAAACATTTAAAAGAAGCTTAAATAAGTGGAGTAAAAAATCTAGGTTTTTCTTTTCCCCTTTATTCTGTATCTCATTTCCCATCACAGAGGTAACCACTGATAGGTATATTCTCTCAGATCACTTTAAAAAATGCACTTAAGGATATATGTATAATATTTCTATATATGCTTAATTTTGATTATAAAATACATGTGATTATATAATATGTATTGCTTTATGATTTATTTTTTAAGCTTATTTTTATTTTTATTTTTTTGAGAGAGAGAGTGAATAAGGTGGGGAAGGACAGAGGGAGAGGGAGAGAGAGAATCTCAAGCAGGCTCCATGCCCAGCGTGGAGCCCAATACGGGGCTTGATCTCATGACCCTGAGCTGAAATCAGGAGTTGGACACTTCACCAACTGAGCCACACAGACACCCCATTTTAACCATCTTAAGTTACAGGTCAGTGGCAATAAGCACCTTCACCATTGTTGTGCATCCATTAGCACCATCCTTCCATCTCCAGAACTTGTTAATCTTCCCAAACTAAAACTCTGTACTCATTAAACAATAACTCCCCATTCCTCCCTCTCCCCAGCTCCAGGAAACTACCATTCCACTTTGTGTCTCTATGAATTTGACTATTGTGTATAACTTCATATAAGTGGAATCATGTAGGATTTGTCTTTCTGTGACTGGCTTATTTCACTTGGCATAATGTCTTCAAAGTTCATCCATGTTGTAGCATGCATCAGAATTTCCTTCCTTTTTAAGGCTAACTAATGTTCCATTGTTTGTCTATATCACAGTTTATCTATTCATCCACTGATGAGCACTTAGGTTGTTTCCAGCTTCTGTCTATTGTGAATAAAGCTGCTGTGAACACAGCGTGCTATTATCAAAACATTCCTGCATTCACAACAGCTCTTTATCATTATACATGCTTCCAATCAATGGTCCTAAAACTGCACCTACTACTATTTGGGAATCAGCAGAAAAACTCACATTATAGGTGTCCTCATGCTTAACATCTTTCCACCATACAAAGCTAATGCAATATTACAAGGTATATTCCTCATCTGTACATTATGTCCCCATGACTTATTTATCTTATAACTTAAAGTTTGTACTTCTTGATCCTCTTTCCCACTTCAGCCTCCTCCTAACCCTCCTTTCCCCACAAGCTAATATCCTCCCCTCTAGCAATGACCAATCTGTTTTCTGTATCTGTAAGTCTGGGTTTTGTTTCTGGATTTCACTTATAAATGAAATCATGTAGCATTTGTCTTTCTCTGTCTGATTTATTTCACTCACCATAATACCCTCAAGGTACATCCATGTTGTTGTAAATGGAAAGACTTCATTCTTTTTTTGGCTGAGTAGTATTCCATTGTATATATGTATACCACATCTCCTTTTCCATTTATCTATCGATGGATGCTTAGGTTGCTTCCTTTTCCTGGCTATTGTAAATAATGTTGCAATGAACACAGAGGCTCGTATATCTTTACAAATTAGCATTTTTGTTGTTTTTGTTTTCTTCAGATAGATGCCCAGGTGGAATTTCTGGATCATATGGTAGTTCTATTTTAAATTGTCTGAGGAACCTCCATATGTTTTCCATAGTGGTTGCATCAATTTATATTCCTATCCACAGTACATGTGGGTTTCTTTTCTCCATATCTTCACCAACACTTGTAATTTTTTGTCATTTTGGTAATAGCCAATTTGACAGATGTGAGGTGATATCTCACTGTGGTTTTGATTTGCATTTCTCTGATGATGAGTGATGCTGAGCATCATTTCATGAGCTTTTTGGCCATCTGTATGTTTTCTTTGGAAAAAAATGTCTATTAATATCCTCTGCCCATTTTTAAAAATCAGATTGGGTTTTTTATTGAGTTGTATGAGTTCTTAATATATTTTGAATATTAACCCCTTATTGGATATATGATTTTACTTTCTCATTCAGTTGGTTGTCTTTTGTTTCATTGATGGTTTCCCTTCCTGTGCAGAAGACTTTTAGTTTGATGTTGTCCCATTTGTTTATATTTGCTTTTGTTATCTTTGTCTTTGGAGTCAGATCCAAAAAAATTTTGCTAAGACTGATGCCAAGGAGCTTATTGCCTATATTTTCTTCTAGGAATTTTATGGTTTCAGTTTTTACATTTAAGTCTTTAATCCATTTGAGTTAATTTTTGTGTATGGTGTAAGACAGTGGTCCAGTTTCATTCTTTTGCATGTAGCTGTTCAGTTTTCCCAACATGATTTTTTAAAGAAAGTGTGCCTTCCCCATTGTATATTCAATAAATCTAGTCTTTTGGTTAAAGAAATAAATACCTGGAATGACTTATTCTAATAACCTAATGGATGAAGAGGCAATCATATTAAAGGACAATATTAAAGACTGTAAGAATTTAAAGATGGGTTAAATATACTCTATCACTAGACTTTGGGCCTTCCTTCTTAAGCCTAAAATGTAATAATTCTGAAACCCTTCATAGTGTCTAAAACCTTCCAGTCTTTGTTGTCTTTGGCAGAATGTCAGGCCTCTTGGCTTTAGGCAGCAATTTGTCAAGAAGGCTTGCCATTTTGGCTTGCTTCACCTTTATTTCTCATTTCCTCCATCCACTCAGGCTTCAAAAGCCTCTAATTAGCTGTTTACCTTAATTATTCCAGTTAGGACTTCATCTGGTCTTGGGTTTTCCCACTTCTGAGAATCTAAAGTGCCTGCACCTTCCCTATTAGGAGAATCTTTCTACTTTTCTGAAAAATGCATTTCTTTACCTCCACTCTGTGTCATGTGGCTTCCATAGCAGGGAGAGGAGTTCAGAAAGAAAACTGGCAGTAGTTTTGAGTGTCTGATTCTGAGCCACATCTATTCCATTTAGAGAAAACTGAAATTTCTTACATAGCCCGCAGCAGGACAAAGGGCTTCTGCTCAGGCCAGAATTCCCAGATGAGCTACTGAGACAAACACAAGACCTCTCTCAGCATAGCCTAGGCTTAGTTCACCCCTAGGATCCCCAAGACACTGGAGGAATAGTGGGCTTTTTCTTTACCAGACATACTTTTCTATCATGTCTTTTAGCTCATGAGCTTATAAAGGCACATTAAGCTGCCATGTAACTTGAGGACAACATCTAGTAGTTGTAAACTTGTTTTAGATCAAGGCACTCTCAAGAATAGATAGAGACTCCCTGGGGTGTGTTGCTATTTATCAAATAAATAAACATGTGATTCTGGGTTTCCTTAGAATATCCATAGAAACCAGACTCATTTTGCATAGATGTATTTGTTTACTAATGAATTGTTAGCATCTTGATGAATAATAACATTCTTCACATTTAGATTTTTACTTACGGAAATGTTTTGACAAAAGATATTGTCACTAGCTTGAACTCTGATTAAACCAAGAACTACCTTTCTCAGAAGGCATGTGAGTTGACACAGCCTGGCCACTTACAAATTTGAATCCGAAAGAAGCAAAAGTTTCTATCATGATGCATTTGAGCATCTTGGTACAAAATTTGAATTTAAAATTGACTAAGCCCTAGGCGTTCCAAAACTCACAAGACAGAGTATCAAATGCATCATTTAGACTTCCCTAGGCAACATGTACCATCAATCCTACTAGTTACCTTTAAAACAGAGTTATCCTTGAAAGAGACCAACTTCTTGGTCCATTGTGAGACTGTCCAGTTTAAGCATTCTGAAGGGTAATCTGCCAATCACACAAAAAGGAAAGATTCTAAAGATTATTTTAAGCATGATGGTTTATTTTACTTGGAAGTTTTCCACCCCTAAGTTCTTTAAAAATTCTCATATTTTTAAAAAATTTATTTAAAATTCAGATTCTCTATTTCTCATTTTATCACCACTTTAATTAGGCATAACAGATTGAAATTAGGTATCATAGAATAACTTTGCATGTTGAGACTAACAATACTGCAATTTATTCCACGTGATGATTTTTCCCCTGTACCTGTCTGAGTCACCAGGCATAAATATGCAAAAAAATATCCAAAATATTTTTAGATTCTCAGATTCTGAAATAAGAAAATTAATCATCTAGTTCCAAGACTTGTGAACCAACCCCAAGTATAGAAGTCTATATTTTGTGCCCAATGACTGAAAAGCAAGTTTTGATATGCTGCTGAGGAAGCACTCCATAAAATAACTAGTGCAGATAAAAAATAAATAAATGAAAGGGAAAATATGCCACAAGCTATTTGCATATGATAATTTCATAAAACACTCCCCTTGAGAAATACCCAAGTGAAATTAATTCACAATCAGTAGGAACCCAGTGGGAATGTGTTTGTAGAAATAAATAATCCAAAATTATTCTTGGGCTGTGAAGTTTGTTTACTGCCTTAACTGAAGTGTGTACCAAACATAAGTGCATTAGCATTGGCTGTGGGTTGGGGGAATCAGGCACAGCTTTCACCTCCAGTGTTTTTCATCCATTCTGCTGTTTATGTTTCTTGGCGAGAGGTCCAAGCCACAAAAGGGTTTGTTCCAATGTTATGTGTGAGTGTGTGTGCACATGTGTGTGTATGTGTCTTTTGCATAGTGATGGACATTGCTTCTTTTCAAAAGGAACCTCAAAAATATGGATGAATTCTTGAAAACTGAATAAGAGATTGCTAATTTTAAAAATTATTTTAAAACTTAACATCTCTATAGGCAAAGAGCAATGAATATTTTTAGTCACAGAAATGTTTCTTCCCACACAGAAATCTGAGGGCTGCTTACCACTCCATACCTGTTCAGACCTATGTATATGAATGTCTTGTTTATTAAGCACTTCATACCTGGCATTAGGTTACAAAGAACTTGACAGATATTGCTTCATTTAATTCTCACAATAATCCTGCAAGATATGTGTAATTATTCCCATTTGAGAGCTGAGAAGACAGGCTCAGAATTAAGTACTTTGCCTGTGGTCTCCCAGCAATGAAGTAGCAGAAGCATGATGTAAGTCCAGGTCTGTCTGGATTCCAAAGTCAGCGTTCTTAACCATGATATACTCCTGCTTTCTTTCCACTTTTCTCAGGCTGCATAATTCTCTTTGCAGAAATCTTTCCCTCTTGGTTGCCTTTTTCCCCTTCAAGGCTGCCTTTGCCTTCAATGTCCATCCTGACCAGATTTCACCTATATAAAAGTGTTGCTGGGAGGAGTCCTACTGTGGGAATCCTGGGGATCTCAGATCTAGATGAATGGATAGAAAGACAGATAGAACATGAATGGCCAGACTTGCTTTCTTGGAATAGAGTGACCTGGGAGTTGGGTGGGGATAATGCTATGTCACAACATGTACTGACTAGTCAAAGGAATAGTCATGGCAGATAACAAATAGTTCCTTCAAAATGTCAATGGGTAAATGACACTAACAGTGAGTGATCTCATTAAAAGATACTGAACTGGAAGACACCAATCAGCAGAGAGACAGACTATGATAGTGGCTTAGAAGATGGATTTTGAAGACAGGATGACTGGGTTTAACTCTTTGTAATAATGTGTGATCTTGGACAAGTTATTTATCCCCTCTGTGTCACCATTTCCAAATCTGCAAAATGGACATAACTGTACCTATCTTATGGGACTGTTGTGAGGAATATGAATATATAAACTATGTGCCTGGCACACAGTATGTGCCACTTAAGTATTTGCTACTATTAGTATAGTATAATGCTTTGAACTTGATCACTCCTCTCGCCTGATACCTGATTGTGGCCCTGGGTACCTGATATTCAACTAAAATATAACTCTTGGTATCTCCTTAGTTGTTTTGGGTTACTGCAGACCCAATGCTCCTGCTATCAGCCCTCAATCCAAACATTCCAATCACAAGCTGAATGTGTGGCTGTTATAAAATATCTGGTAATGAGTCCATTCTTCATGCCCAAACTGGAAATAAATACCTGGTTTTAAGCTCTCTTCAAGGACTGAAAAATTTCTCCTCTGTGAAAAATGGAACAAATAATAATAACAACAATAATAGTAATAGTAAGAAAGCAAAGGAGGGAGGAAAGAAGGAATAAAAAAGAAGCTAGAGTAAGGAATGGAGGGAGGGAAGGATGAAAGGAAAAAAGAAAGACTATATTAGAGGAAAACATAGGGAGCTTGTATGGAGAGAAAAGAGTCTAATGCATGGTCAAGTTTCTGTAAATCTTTAATGTAAGATGTTCCAAAACACACGCCATTGTAAGTGAAACTATGTATGTGGTTTCATGATGATGTCCTAGCTATCTGAAGAGTTTCAAAGGAAAACCAATACCTTCTTATGCAAAACATGAGTTTTTCTTTCTTATTATTCCTAGCAGGTTCTTCCCCAAGTAAAGTTCCATTCAATCCAATAAAATAACTGGAGATTTTATTAAATAATGTAACTTCACAAATTTAAGAAGTTACAATTCGGGAACCTTGGAGGCATCAGAAAATATACTCTGGGTGGTTTACTTTTATTGACATCCAATTATATTCAACACTGTGAAAAGGCTTTCTAAGAAAATCTCATTAATATATTTTTGCAAATATGGTCATCCACAAATAAATGCAAAATTGTGTTTAGAACATCACTAAATGGTTCTTTTTTCTTCTAGTGTTTATTACAAATCTAAGCAGCAAAAAAAAAATGGGGAAAAAGATGATAAAGGAATAAATAGCTTCTTTTAAGACAATTGCATGACTAGGATTTATACTTAATTTTTCTAAGACTGCACAAAGAAGCTTTCTCAGTTAACTCATGTCTCTGTACTGTAGCTTTACTCAATCATGTAAAAAAGCAATATCATTAATTATACAAGTGAAAGGAGGCATTGAAAAAATCCTGCATCCTTTCATTAACTTACAAAAATACAATTAGTAATTATTGGTGATTTCCTGGAGAAAGTCCAGAGCTGTATTAAAAATATCACTTCATTGGTCCCTTAGAGGAAAAAAACTGCACTACCATGAAGATTATCTGTTGTACTTGCTTTTAAACATTAAAGAACGAATTCATAAAGCAACCATACAACATTTGTAATGCTTTTAATTTTCTTTTGTGATCTCTGGGAAATGTGAAGAATGTTCCTTTCTCTAAGTAAAATGACCTGTAGCATTTAGTCTAGAATGAGAATGGTTATTTCTTTATTCAGAAGTCATGGATATTCTGCCCCCCAAAATGAGATTTTTTAGAAAGGCATATCCTCTTTTTCAATTTGGCATATCTTCTTTTAATAGACAACATGCTTATGCTGATTCCAGAAAGATGAAAACAAATTTCCTAAAATATCTAGAATTTCTAAGGCCAGTTGTACTACTTGTGTCAAATGTTATTCAGGATCTTGCTATCTAAATATGTTTAAATTATTAAAACGGATTGTTAATTTCAACCTGCTGGGGTTGTGGAGACAGTTTCCTGGGTATCCAGTAGATCCTTCCATGTTGAGGTTTTAGGACTTTCGTCTTGAGTTCCTGTTTGAAGAGACATAGTACAGACCTTCCTTGGGGTATAACAAACGATGACTCTTCTTGTCAAACATCTGGCTTTTGAAAGCAGGAGTATTTTGACTGAAAACTGTATTAGGCAGAGGGGAAGGATGTCCAGTTTGGGCATCAGTTGGAGCAAAACCCCAGAGAATTCTTACATATATTCATATGCTTCCTATTTACACAAAATTTCAACATGTTTGATGATTGCTCTCCTTTTTCTCTATTACCTTTTGTAAAAACAATAAAGTCAGTGTTGGAAAGTTCTGAATAAACTGAAAAATTAGGTCAACTCCTGATTTTTCAGAATGCAGATGACCTGATTTGCTGTTTCTCTGGCATCAGGTTTTACTCTCAGTTTATATTTTGTTGTCAGCCCATTTCCCTGCTCCATTTCTTCCACTGGAGGTTGAAAACTTAATTTAAGGTTAGACCAGGAATTGTCAGTAAGTTAGTCTGCTATGAAAAAACCAAAAAACAAACAACCAAAGGGTCAACAAGAATTTTTAAAAAATACCTTGAGACAAATAAAAATGGAAACACAACTTTCCAAAATCTATGGGATGCAGCAAAAGCAGTTCTAATAGGGAAGTTCATAGCAATAGAGACCTACCTCAAGAAATAAGAAAAATCTCAAATAAACAATCTAATTTTATACCTAAAGGAACTCAAAAAAAAGAACAATGCCTGAAGTTAGTAGAAGGAAGATAGTAATAAAGATCAGAGCAGAAATAAATGAAATAGAGACTTAAAAAAACAATAGAAAAGATCAATGAAACAAAAAGCTGGTTCTTCGAATAGATAAACAAAATCAATAAACCTCTAGCCAGAATCATAAAAAAAAAAGAGGGCCTAAATAAAATCAGAAATGGAAGAGGAGATGTTCCAACTGGCTCCACAAAAATACAAATGATCATAAAAGATTACTACAAACAATTATATAACAAAAAATTGGAAAAATTAGAAGAAATGGATACATTCCAAGAAAACACAATCTCCCAAGACTGAATCATGAAGAAATAGAAAATCTGAATAGACCAGTTACCAGTAATGAAACTGAATCAGTAATTTTAAAAATCCCAAAAAACAAAAGTCCTAGACCAGACCACTTCACAGGTGAATTCTACCAAACATTTAAAGAAGAGTTAGTACCTATCCTCAAATTCTTCCAAAAAGCTGAAGAGGAAGGAATACTTCTATGTCAGCACTACCTTGATACCAAAGCCAGATAAAGACACAACCAAAAAAGAAAATCACAGGACAGAATCCCTGATGAATGTAGATGCAAAAATTCTCAACAAAATATTAGCTAACCAAATTCAACAACGCATTAAAAGAATCACATACTATGATCAAGAGAGATTTACTCCACGGATGCAAAGATGTTCAACATCTGAAAATCAATCAATGTGACACCCTACATTAATAAAACAGAGGATAAAAAGCACACGATCATCTCAAGAGATGCATAAAAAGCATTTGACAAAATTCAATATCCATGTATAATAAAAACTCTCAACAAAGTGGGTACAGAAGGAAATTACCTCAACATAATAAAGTCAATAGATGACAAACCCACAGCTAATATCATACTCAACAGTGAAAAGCTGAGAACTTTTCCTCTAAGATCAGGAATAAGACAAGAATACCCAGCGTCACCACTTTTATTCAACACAGTACTGGAAATCCTAGCTACATCAATTAGGCAAGAAAAATAAATAAAAGTCATCCAAATTGGAAAACAAGAAATCAAACTATCTCTATTTGCAGATGATATAATACTATATATAGAAAATGCTAAAGACATCACCAAAAAACTGTTAGAACTAATAAATGAATTCAGGATACAAAATTAACATACAGAGCATTTCTATATGGTATTAATGAGTTTTCAGAAAAAGAAATTAAGAAAACAATCTCGTTTATAATTGGATCAATAAGAATAAAATGCTTAGGAATAAATTTAACCAAGGATGTGAAAGACCTGTACTCTGAAAACTGTAAAACATTGGTGAAAAAAATTCAAGAAGACTCAAATAAATGGAAATACATTCTACGCTCATGGATTAGAATAATTCATATTGTTAAAATGTTCATACTGCTCAAAGCAATCTACAGATTCAATGCAGTCTCCATCAAAATACCAAAGGCATTTTTCACAGAACTAGAAAAAGGAATCCTAAAATTTATATGGAACTACAAAAAAAAATCACAAATAACAAAAGCAACCTTGAAAAATAACAGCAAAGGTGGAGGTATCACTCTCTAATTTCAAACTATACTACAAAGCTACGGTAATCAAAACAACAAACAGCATGGTATTGGCACAAAAGTAGATATACAGATCAAAAGAATAGACAGCCCAGAAATAAACCCATGCTTATATGGTCAATTAATCCATGACAAAGGAGGCAAGAATATACAATGGAAAAGATAGTCTCTTCAATAAGTAGTGCTCAGAAAACTGGACAGCTACATGCAAAAGAATGAAACTGGACTACTATCTTACACCACGTATAAAAAATAAATTCAAAATGCATCAAGACCTAAAACCATAAAACTCCCTGAAGAAAACATAGGTAAATAATTGACGTCAGTCTTAGCAATATTTTTTGGACCAGCCTCCTCAGGCAAGGGCATCAAAAGCTGAAATAAGCAAATGGGATTATATCAAACTAAAAAAGCTTTTTCACAGAGAAGGAAATCATCAACAAAATGAAAAAGCAACCTACTGAATGGGAGAAGATATTTGCAAGTCATACATCAATAAGTGGTTAACAGCCAAAATATATAAAGAACTTATACAACTGAATATATATATAAAAAAACCCAACCTGATTAAAAAAAGGGCAGAGGACTTGAATAGACATTGTTCCAAAGATGACTTAGAGCTGACCAACAGGCATATGAAAAGATGCCCAACATCATTAATCATCAGGGAAATGCAAATCAAAACCACAATGAGATATCACCTCAGACTGGCTATTATCAAAAGGATAAAAGATAACAAGTTCAACAAAAATGGAGAGAAAACCTTACACACTCTTGGTGGCAATGTAAATTGATTCAACTACTATGGAAAATAGTATGGAGGTTCCTGAAAAAGACAGAAAAAATAGAACTACCATAAAATCCAGCAATTCTACTTCAGAGAACTTACCCAAAACACCAATTTGAAGAGATATATCTCTTCAAATTGGGCCCTTTATGCACCTTTGGGCCTTTTATGCACCTCTATGTCATTGCAGCATTATTTACAATTGTCAGATATGGAAGTAACCTACATACTCCTTTATAGATGAATGGATAAAGAAGATGTGATACACACACACACACACACACACACACACACAATGGACTATTACTCAGCCATAAAAAAAAGAAAACTTGCTATTTGTGACAACATGGATGAACCCAGAGGGTATTATGATAAGGGAAATAAACTGGACAGAAAAATACAAATATTGTATGATTTCACTTATATGTGGAATCCTAAAAAACAAATGAGCAAAACAGAAAGAGATTCATAGATACAGGAAACAAACTGTTGGTTGCCAGAGGGGAAGAGATGGGGGTAAGTGGAAATGGGAAGGGGACTAAAAGGTACAAACTTCCAGTTATAAAATAAATAAGTCATGGGTATATAATGTAAAAGGGAATATAGTCAATAATATTGTAATAGCTTTGCATGTGACAGATGGTAGCTAGACTTACATGGGGATTATTTTGTAATGTATAAAAATATCAAATCACTATGATGTACACTTGATGGGATACTGCACATCAATTACGCTTCAGTAAAAAAGAAAAATGTGACAGGATGTCTTCTTACACCTTCACCCATGTCCACATCCATCTCTGTGAGGAGGAGTGACTTAGTACCATAATTCATGGATATGATCCCTATGATAGCCCATCAAAATGGTTCATCTCCAAATCCTTCACTTTGAGTAATCTGAAGTTTCCAGACCACTGACCTCACACTACATGGTATCATCAACCCCCTCCATGGAGTTATCAGAAATACAGAGAGGATGGACCAATTATGGGTCAAGGCTCAGGTGTTGGAAAAGGAAGACTGAAGGAGACCAGGGAGGATGGGGTATCTGGGAGTCTATCTGAGGCCAACTTGATATGAACCAAAAGATAAACTGATGAGAGGTTTTACACTATCCTTTGGGCCCTTTATGCACTTGAGACTACGTGGCTGAAATATTTTCTTTCTGGAAAGGGACTATACCTTCATGCACCTCCAGATATTTGAACGTATGATGTAGGTATAGATATATCCTCAGCCTGGGATTCCAATTATGCTTTTACTGGTCTCTGTCAGCAGGGAATTTAATAGTTAAAAGTTAAATATGGGTTAAGCTATACCAGATATACCCTAAGCAAAATAAAATACAACATTAGGGGCGCCTGGGTGGCACAGCGGTTAAGCGTCTGCCTTCAGCTCAGGGCGTGATCCCGGAGTTATGGGATTGAGCCCCACATCAGGCTCTTCCGCTATGAGCCTGCTTCTTCCTCTCCCACTCCCCCTGCTTGTGTTCCCTCTATCACTGGCTGTCTCTATCTCTGTCGAATAAATAAATAAAATCTTTTAAAAAAAGTTAAAAAAAAATACAACACAACATTAAATAGTCAAGTATAGAATTCTCCAGTCATGGCTAAAACTCACCAACTACACAGGAACTCCTACCTCATAGGTCTAGACAGTTGCTGGCAGGCTAACAGGAGAGGAGAGGTGCAGAGTATGTTCAGAACAAAGGCCTTTTTGAAACAACATTTTTTAAAATTTAATTTTAGGGACCAAAATTAAGGCTTTCTTAGAGTGGTTTTACAATTCTGAAAAGAACTGATTGTTCTAAAGCCACACCTTGGTTATTTCCTCAGCAATTATTACAATGAAAGATCATTGTCAGATGCAAGTTCAAAAGGAGGAAAGATACTCACATTGTAGTTTGCCTAGATTCCACAGGGGCTGGGGCCCTGGGGCAGCATATCTCACACTGAGCTGGCAGAGTCCTTTTGGGCATGCCTCTCAATGCTGCTGCATGCCCTGCAGCCTGTAGACCCTCAGAGTTATGAGCAAGAGCTTTTCAGTTTCAGAAATGGGAAGGGAAGTCAGGAGGAGTTTAGCCTGGAAACACATACACACACACACACACACACACACACACACACACACACACACACACACTCTGATTGCTTTTAGTGAAGAACACATTTGGTCATGTAGACATGATCCAAATGTCCTGAACCCATTACAAACCTTGTAAGAAGATGTATCCCCTGCTCAAGAAGTATCCTTCTTTTCATTCCGCAATGGAGATAGGTGCATAAAAGGGTCCTTAAAATGGTGTGACTTGGATGTAAGTTCCTACTTGGATAACTACTGGTTTTGATGAAATGGAAGAAATATCATAAAAAGGAAGCAACTTCAAGCTTCCCATGTGGGAATTTATGGGGAAAAAAATGCCTGAAAGGATACACCTATTCTAGATATCAGAGACTTCAGTTTAAGTTCCAGTTCTATAATGAACTGGTGATGAATGATTTTTTCTTTATTGTACTTAAACTGTTCCTTTATTTGTAAAATGGGCACATCAATAACCATTTAGCTACTTCCCAAATTTGTCATGAGGGTCAAGTGCAGACCACTATATTTGTCAGGGTTCTCACAGAAACAGAATCAATAGGAGATCATATATGTATATATATGCAAGCATATATATAATATTTCCTGAGTTTATATATATACATATATATATATATATATATATATATATATATATATATATATATATGGAGATTTGTTATGAGGAATTTGCTCACATGACCAGAGAGGCTGAGAAGTCCCATGATCTGCTGTCTGCAAGCTGGAGAACCTTGAAAGCTGGTGTTGTAATTCCAGTCATAGTCCAAAGGCCTCAGAACCAGGGGAGCCAATGGTGTAAATCCCAGTGCAAGTGCAGAGGAAGATCGATGTCCTAATCCAAGCATGCAGGAAGGAAAAAGGACAAATTTCTCCTTCCTCTGCCTTCCATTCTATTCGGGCTCTTCAATGGATTGGAAGACGGCCTCCCACATTGGAGAGGGGAGTCTACTTTACTGAGTCCACCAATTCAAATGCTATCTCATCTGGAAACACTCTCACAGACACACCTGGAAATAATGTTTTATCTGGGCACCCCATGGTGCAGTCAAGTTGACATAAAATTAACCATCACAATCACTGTATAAGGCACATGAAAGTAAAACATTCGGATATAAACTACCCAGGCTGACGTACAAACAAGTTGTCTGTGTCCAGTTGTAACTTGGTAGTAAATGAAAATTGTTGAGAAAGCAAGAGTGGCAATTTACTCTGCTGTAATTAGACAAAGCCTCAAAGTCAACTTCGTGCCATGAGATAAAAAAATAAACAAATAAATACCCCCTACCAAACAGAGTTATTCATCTAATACTAGTTTCCCAAATAAGTAAAATCTAAAGCTCTTTTTCTGTGAGTTATTGACTTTCTAATAAAACAATTTTATCTCTGACTTTTGTCATTCTGGTATGTAATGCCCTTGCAGATACTCTTGTGGGAAATCATGTATTTTTTTATCCACTAAGCCAATCCTTGAAAGATATCCCCAACTGAGGTAAGGAGGCCAGACTTTATACCCTCTAAGTTGACCAGTCAGCACAGGTGGCTGCCCCAAGGGAGGGGACACGGCCTAAGGTAAAGCAGCATCCTTTTGCGGGGGTAAAATTCCTGAAAAGGGACACAGCTGTGACTCATTAGGAAGCAACACTCCTGACAGGTGGGTGAATGAACCTTCAGTCCTGGAGGGTGATTTAGGGGGGTGCATCACAGCATCCACTGCACAGTTTCCCAAAAGTTGGATTGTAATTAGAAAGTATATATTTATATTTTAATATACATTTGCAGATTATTTTCCTTGAAAGTTATTGTAATTTGCACTTCCATCAGCAACATATGAGAATATCTATTTCCCTGAATACTCATCAGCACTTGGTATTATTGCTTTTTAAAACATTTGACAATGACGTATCATTATTTTAATTGCATTTCCTTGATAAATACTGAGTTTGAATGTCTCTTCATTGATGATATGCATTTTTACTTTGTTGATATTTATGTGTATGTCCTTTAGTAATTTATATGCTGTGTTTGTTTCTACCCATTGTAATGTACTGAGGTAGAGTATCCTGGCTGTCTCTGAAAACCTGTCCCCCACTTCTTTGCCTAGGCACATTCTAGAACACATTCCCTAGTCTCCTTTGCAGATAAGCGTGATTATGTTTCAGATAGTAGATTATGAACCAGAATGTCTGTGCTATGACTCCTATTTGCATTTTTATCCTCTCCTGCTGCGTGCAAGCAGGTGACAATGGGTAGGGTGAGGTCATGAGACAGAAGCCTGAATCCCTGAATCACAGCGTGAGGTAGCTGCCTGCCAGACCTGAGTCCCCACTCTGAACTGTTAAGTTAGCAAAAAATAAACCTCAATTACATTGGAACTCCAGTATGTATTTGGGATGAACTAATATAGGCATATTGTCTACTTTTTCTCTATTCTCTCATTTGTAGTTGACCACTCATCCATGGTATCTTTTTTAAAGGCTATTTAAAGAAAGTCTCAGAACAGAGGCCAGGGATGTTGGAAGAAACCTGGAACAGAGTGGTATTGAGGAAGCCGAGGGAAAAGCTGCTTCAAGAAACAAGCCATGATCAGTCATATTTCATACTATAGAGAGGTACAGTCCAAGGGGGCCTGAAACCTAACAGATACTTTGATGATTGCTTGGTGTAAAGAAGCCTCTGGAGGCAAGATTCCAACAGAGAAGTATTAGAAAGTTTACCTGCATTGAAGACACCTTATCTGGAAGAATGAATGCTGCCCTAAATGTCCATCTTCTGCTAATGATTGGGTCAAGTCTGTAAAAGTCTGAAAGAAGCCCACCCATGTCCTTGAATGGCAGTAAAAGCATGGTTCAGTTCCGAAGTTTGATCCACACATATCTGAAGAGCTGGACATCTGGGTGATTCTAGCTCAGCCCACCAGAATGCATTGGCAGGCAGGTCAAATGAACTGCCATTAATAAATGTAGAAAGCCAATTTGGCCATTCACATCTGAACTAACTCTGCCCTTCCTAAAAGGCACAACATTCATGAGCTTACTATTCCCTGCTGTCTGAACATAACTTATCAACTTTACATTTTTCACCTATGCCTTATTCCACTCTCTTGTTTTCTCAGGTAAGTGCCTAAAAATTACTTCTAGGAATAGAACATTCTGGGTTACTGAATCTCAGGAAAGAAATAAATTCTCTTGCTTACAAGCAAAAACATTGTAAAATTCTACTGTACAATCTCAGCTAAGGGATTAAAATAAGAGGAATTATATTTTCATTCATCTTTTAAATTAAATGACCACAGAGATAATTTGCTTACCATGAAAGTGAGAGATGGAAAGATATTTAGACATGTTGAAAGACACCAGTACATGTATTTATTAAAAGTATATGGTACTGTACTTTAAAAACCTGGAACTAAAGGTGACTTTTCTAATTACCTATGACATGTGAAGTCAATTGTGCTTAATATGTTCAGAATGACACATTACAAATGAGTAGATATTAGAGCTTTCTGCTCTGCTGCTCATAGAAACATCTGATGAAGGACAAGCAGTTGGATATGTCACCCTATGTCTTAGAAAAAAAGAATGAAAAGATAACGATAGGAAAAGGTAGAGTCATTCTATGCTACATGCTTTTAGTAATTCTGAGCATAAAATTATCCTTTGAAGAAAAATTCTGTTTCTTAATTTAAGGTACATAACAAGTTTAAGCTACCTGAAGGTTAAGAACCTTCAGTCCTACATGATTCAAAATGCTTATTAGTTCCTGGCAATTAAACAGTATATATGCAATCCATTTTAAGGTAATCTATGTCTAGTTTTTTCTCATGAACATATTTAGAAAACCAAGGAGAATCTAGCAACAGAAATAAAAATAGGGTTATTCTCTTACTTACGACTGCCCAATATATATTATTAAGGCTTTAAGGTATCTGTGTTCTTTCATAATCATTCTATAACATTCCTATTAATTATTAGCAAATTAAGTGTTATTCACATTTTGAGAAATGGGAATTATCCAGGATTCTAAGACACTTATTCCACACAATTTTGGATGGATTACACACAAACTTGCTTTGTTTTTGCTTCTATAAAATATCCATACAATGTGAAAACATGGCAAACAATCATAATATCATTTAAAAAATCCTCAATCTGTAAAAAAATAAAATAATATTATTGATGTTTCTAGACTTTATGTTTATCCTGAACACTTGGTCAGACTTTTTGTATTGAGCAGAATATCATGGAAGGTGAAACCAGGATAGTCTGCTGACTCCAGATCTGACACATGTACTACGTTGGTAAATAAACAGCATCCTCTGAAAGCCACCATACTTCTCTCCTTCTCTTGAAGTTACTGCCACTTTCTACTTTGTATTCTTGTTATTGCCAAATTTTTCTCCTTGTCTGGAGCATGAGCTTTTCTAGACAGACTCATGTTTCACATCTTGCTTGGTCCCCCAAATGCCCTGCATGTAGCTGGTTCTCAGCACATTTTGTTCAATAAATGACTTTCAAGTGACCTAAAGCATATTCCATTTTGTTTTTTAAGAAAATTAACACAAATAGTTTTATATATGAGCAATTTCCAATGATTTCCCTAGCAAATGCATTAAAACACTGTTTCTAGTCCTAAATAATTGGATTAGGAACAAGGGAAAAAACCAGAACAAATAATTAGGCACTGCAGTATTAGTTTCACACCAGGATAGAAAATAGTTTGCATAGGGGAACCTAGCTCATGGAGTCGATTTCGTCAATACTTTAACATTTCCACACTAGTCTTTAGAAAAATCCTAAACAGGTATGCACAGTATGCAGAGCTACTCTTTATCATTTGTGGTGGTTTTTCCAAATTCTTTGATAAAATATTATTGGTTTTATACACACAGAAATATAATGTGTTTTTATTTAATATAATTCCTTCATATTTTCCTACTCTCTTCTGAGTCAGAATATATCTCTGTCTCCATGTCTACCTCTACATATTTAACTTTCTAAACACTCCTCCTAACCCAAATCCAATACAGTTGCCTATACTCTTTGGAAGATTTTTATAAATAATGCAACTAATTGATTAACATATAAGAAGTCTTCTAGATGTTACTTACTCTCTTTATGCCTAAATAATGTTCTTTGTAATATCCCTTTTAGAGATTAGAACCATGAATGATGGGTGTTTTAGAGGACACAAACTATAAGGTTTTCCAGCACTTCTTATAAATAAAGGTTGTTGGATAGGTTCCAAAAAAATAAAATAGAGATGTCACTGTATTACAGCAAATTTCCTCCTAGGACAAATTATGGTACAGAAAAGATTTGGTTTTTCCATCAAACCACTGAGGTTCTTTTTTTTTTTTTTAATAATTTTTTATTATGTTGTTAGTCACCATACAGTACATCCCCAGTTTTTGATGTAGTGTTCCATGATTCATTATTTGTATATAACACCCAGTGCTCCATGCAATATGTGCCCTCCTTCATACCCATCACTGGCCTATCCCAATCCCTCACACCCCTCCCCTCTGAAGCCCTCAGTTTGTTTCCCAGAGTCCATAGTCTCTCATGGCTCATTCCTCCTTCTGTTTACCCCCCTTCATTCTTGCCTTCCTTCTCCTACTGATCTTCCTGCTATTTCTTATGTTCCATAAATGAGTGAAACCATATGATAATTCTTTTTGTATGACTGAAACATTGTTGTGTTGGTAGCCTTGAAATTACTTTTCCCTGGCTACATTTACAAGCTGTAAGGACACCCTATAGGAGAATTGTGATGGTTAATTTTATTCATCAGTGTGACTGGCCTTATAAGGGATGCCCAGATAGCTAGTAAAACATTATTTCTGGATATGTCTGTAAGGGTGTTTCTAGAAGAGATTAATATTTTAACTAGACTGAATAAGGAAGACCCACCCTCACCATTTAATCTGCTGTGGGGCCCAAACAGGACAAAAAGGCAGAAGAAGAGCAAATTTTCTTTCTCTTTGGGTTGGGATGTCTATCTTCTCTTGCCCCTGGACATCAGAACTCCTGATTCTTGGGCCTACAGACTCTGGAATTTATACCAGCGCTGCCCATTCCCTTCTTTCTCAGGCAGTTGGTTTTGGACTGGGAGTTACATTATCAGCTCCCCTGGTTCTCAGGCCTTCCGACTCAAACTAAATTATACTGCCAGCTTTTCCTTGGTCCCCAGCTTAGAGATAGCATATTGTGGCATATCTCAGTCTCTGTAATTGTGTAAGCCAATTCCCATAACTATCTATCTATCTATCTATCTATCTATCTATCTATCTATCTATCTATATCTATCTGATTGACCTATCTATCTACCATTTACAAGCATATATATATCCTACTGGTTCTGATTCCCTGGAGAAACTGGACTAGTACAGGAGTTCTAAGCTACATGATTCCATATAGCTTGAGCATGCAAGAAGATAATTGGTCACCAGTGACTGTCAACTACACCATCCTTTTATGCATCTTTAACAGCCCCAAAGCTCATAGAACTTCAGGCCTAAATGGAATCTGGAAGGTCATAAATTCGCCCCACCTAATGTCTCTAAATAATCCAATTTTCACACGATAGTCTCATCTTTCAAATATTCAAGGACTTCATCATGTCATGTTACCCTCCTCAGAGACTGCTCCAACTCAGATTAGCAGTTAAAATTTTTAACTTTTCCTCATGTTATGTAGTTTCAAGTCTCCTCACGCATGTGGTTTACTGTCCCTGGAAAGTTCTCTAATTCATTTTAAAACAACATACTCTGGATAACTTTTAGTACCTTCACTTGCTCTTGATACCACATTCATTCTTTTGTCCAATAGCTGTTGAGGGTGCTGTGCTGAGTACGAGAGAGACACATATAAACACAACAGGATCAG
Organism: Ursus americanus; assembly: GCF_024610735.1. Lineage (NCBI taxonomy): Eukaryota > Metazoa > Chordata > Mammalia > Carnivora > Ursidae > Ursus > Ursus americanus. The sequence continues at coordinate 65,580,912 of NC_142129.1, forward strand.
CATCTGTCGTCATGCACCTAGATGAAACCAATCTGCTAATATAGGGCAAGAGGTTAAGTTGGAGTTTGGTTACCACAAAAAAGTAGTTTGGGGATTAAACAGTAAATGTAATAGAGTAGAAAGAACGCAGGTCTCCAAATCAGACCAACCTAGATTAGAATGTTAGCTTTGTAATTTGCTATATATAGTGTGTGTGTGTGTGTGTGTGTGTGTGTGTGTGTTTAACCTGTAAAAATGGGTTTAATAATATTTATCTCATTGGGTTAGGAGGATTAATTCAAACAATCAATAAAAGCAGTTGGTGCTTAGTAAGTATTCATTTCCTTCCCACTTTTTTTGTGATTTATAGAATGCTAATATTCTATGAAGAAAGGTGTGCTGTGGTCAAATTATTTGGCAAAATAAATAGGGTTAAGCAAAGTTACTTAGGTTTTCTTTCTAATTAAAGCTCTTTTTAGAGCTTTTAACATGTCAATATGTTTTGTGAATCTCTAAAAAAAAAAAAAAACAAAACCGTTTCCAGCATTTCACAAATTTATTTGACCACAGAAACCTTTCTGGGTAGTACACAGAATAACATCTTGTGTTTTTTTCTGAACATGGTGTGAGAAACACTGTCCTAGTGGGATCTTTGGATATGTTGCTCTGCCCCCTGGGCATGTCTGGAAGTAGGATTATCCCTCTGGGTCCTGGGAGTGGCCCATGCAGGAAAATTTATTCTGAGCAAACACAAAGAGGACAAATATTTTCCTTCTGCTTCAAGTAAGAAAATGTAGTCAGCAATGAAGGAAAGGGTTTTAAGTCTTTTTGTTTCAGCTGTGATGTGTAGGTATAGTCCTCAGGTTTGGGAAACCCTGAAAAACTTATTGTAATGAAAATACTATGAGAAATAAATTAGCAGGAAGGAGGAAAAACTGAAGATATTATGTGGTGGGCTAGGCAGAGTCAAAGACGCTGTCCCCTTTCATGAAATTAAATATTTGTTTATATGATGGAAAATCTGTGTTGATTCATTCTCATTAAGGCTGTAGCAAGTTCATCAGAAAAGCTTTATAGAGACCTTGGGGAAAACTCAACAGGGGGGAATTTCCTGTTAGGGGCTGGAGGTGGGGAGAGAGTATTTTCCCTTTATTGGGGTTTGCTTTGTTAATTGTTGTTTGAAGAAACCCCATTTCTTTCATAGTTGAAGCTAAGCAGAATTAATGTTAATTAAAAAATCATGTCAGTGTTCCCAGAGCACACTGAAGCCTCTAGTTGGGAAAAGACTTGTCCAAAACACTTTTCTCGTAGCTTTGTTTGCATGGGGAACTGAAGGGTGAGCAGTTTCAACAGGGCAAGAGAGGGAGCTGCCAGTTTATTTCTGGAACACAGCAGGATGTGTTTCAAAAGACACTCAAAATAAAAAACACACTAAAAAGTACCCAAAATGATCTACATTTTTTTTTTCTTTAAACCAAGGATAGAGCCAACCTTAGGTCTCGTGAGACAGGATGCTGTGCAAGGGCGTGTGTCGCTGTCTGGCAATGGGTGCAGGAAGGTGTGTTTATATTCATGATTATCAGTATTCTAAAGAATGTGCAGTTTAAAAGTCTTACTAGTTAAAAGTAAACTGTATTTTCATTTTCTTGTATAAATCTGTACCAGGGCCTTTCCACTGAATATTCTTTAAGGACTATTCTACTTCATCCACAGAGGACTTCAATAAATAGATACATTGCTATCAAATCCCTGAGGTCTATGGACTTCCTTTGGGTATAATTAACTTGGATGGCTCACTAGATCTAAACAACTACCTCAAACGGTAAAGGGGAAAAAGCGAAATACTGTATATATTTTTCCGCAAGTTCTGGAACCCTCTGATTATTTTTTTAAGGTGTGAGTTACATGCTATAGAATAAGAATGTCTAAATATGAGTTACATTTGGGTATGAGTAAACTATCACTAACAGAAATTCTGAAACATGAAATGACTTTCAAATTCAAAGAAATTATTAGGTTGTTTATTTATATATTCCTCATTTCTTTCTTAGAACATATGAAGTGGCTTATAACCAAGATCACATATAAAATAAGTTTGATAAAATAAACCCTGGAATTAGAAATGGGATCCATGGAAAGAGGTGATAGTAAATATGCTAACTTCACAGGCTAGTATGGATGTTCTGACTAAGCATGGATTTTGATTCTGAGTTTCCTAAAAGGCAGAATTTAAAGGGAAGCATCAGAATGAAGAAGCATGTACCCATATTCTTTTTTTGAAGGCAAAGTTTTTCTGGCACTAAATTCTAAAGGAAAATCTCTTTGCATGGGGTTTTCTTTCAGCACATAATTTCTCTTTTGAAAATTGTTTTTCAGGTGCACAAAAGATTCTTGAGTATATTTAAATAATACAGAAATATACAGTTTAAAAAGTTCAAGTTCTTCACCCTTTCAATCTCACTGTCCCACCTAGAGGCAATCTCTATTAAGTCTGGTGTGTATCATTCCTGACTTTTTTCTAAGGCCCCATTTTTCTCCCTCCCGTATAATATGTATATGAGATCATATATATGGATTATTATTTAGCTGCCTTTTATTTATCAAAATAAATTTATTAAAACCTTCTCCTGTGTTTGATGTGTTTCTAAGTTTTCAATATTACAATGCTATAAGAACCACCATGTACACATTTAAATATTATTGTGCAGTAGATATAATTGATACCTAGAGTGGGAAAACTGGGTCAGAGGACATGTGCATAACAAAATTTATAATTTTCAAACTTTTTGTGTGGGTAGTGTTCCTGTAGTTCCAGTGCTCTTCAGGGAATTTTCTTACATGTTGCTGGAGATATTTCTATCATATGAGCACTCTCCTAATCATACAACACTGACATTTTACGTAGGTGATATGACAACACATCATGACCTCACTTCTCAAAGAAGCCAAGCTGGCACACAAGGATCAGCTGTTTTGGGGGGTTTTGTTTTTAATGTTTTATGACTTTTTAATTTCTTTCCCCTGCAGCTTTATTGAGATATAAGTAGCATATACCATTTTGTAAGTTTAAGGTGTACAATGTGATGACTTGATACACTTAATTTGTAAAATGATTACCACAATAATGTTAGTTAACATCTCCATTACCTCACATAATTACTTCTGTGTGTATGAGTGTGTGTGTGTGAGATGAAAAGATTCAAGGTCTACGGTCTTAGCAACCTTCAAGTATATAATACAGCATTGTTAACTACAGTCACCATGCTATACATTAGATCTCCAGAATTTACTCATTTTATAACTAAAGGTTTGTAGCATTTGATCAACATCTCCCTATTTCTTCCACATCCCAGCACCTTGCAACCATCATCCTACTCCCTGTTTCTATGAGTTTGGCTTTTTTAGATTTAACATATAAATGATATCATACAGTATTTGTCTTTTTCTGACTATTTTCATTAGCATAACTATATATACATATATATATATCACATTATTTTTATTAGTTCACCTGTAAATGTGCTCATTTATTTCACTTTAGCATTCATGAGCAGATAAACAGTATTAATAAATAAATAATAAGAAAAAATAAGTAATTTTTAAATTTAGAGTGAAAAGATCCCTGTTGCTTCATTTTAGTAACAGAAAAATCTAAGTTCAGCATGTTTCAAGGGAAAATAGTTTGAGAACCTGTGCTCTAAACTGTAAGTCACAAAAATGAGAAAAAAAATTTGTTTTACACAAAACCACCACTGAAATACCCACTTCATATTTTTACCCAATGCCCCTTCAAAAAGACGTGATGTCCAAAATGAGTTTATCATGTATTTTAGATGAACTCTGGGCTCATAATATCTTTAATCTTTTCTTAATTGTTTATATGGTTCTGAAATTTAATTCCCGCTTCCAAGTCAGTCCATTTGAATATACACAAGCAGGTTTTGATTCTGCATAGACAAACCCATGTCTTTAGCTGACGTTTCTAAATTTTTGGCAATGCCTGAGGAGCAGAATGCCTCCTTCTAGCCAGGGGTCTAAACAATTCAATAGAAATACTGAATAGAGAGCCACTGAAGCAAATTATAGTTCACTTAAAAATCCTCAAGTTATTCCTGGTACAATTTGAGCATAAAAGAAATACAACTTCAATCTTAAGGTAAAAACCAGCTTCTTCCAAATGCGTGTTTCTTACACTCTCTGAATTTGATGTCTTCTAAAACAGAGATTCAAAGTGAGTTGTAACCTTCAGAAGTCTTTGAGATTTAATGCGCTCAACAATTCCACTGATCCAATTCCCCTCTTTTAGCCAGTTCATATTAGCTTTCTATATTAGCTTCATTCATTAATTATTCAGTTCATACTCTGAGTAAAGGACAAAATGCAATGGCAGTCAGTCACTTCAGAACTACAGGCTTTACAAAGTAGACAAATGATGGGTATCCCCACAAGCATATTTATTCACAATGCCCGTAACCATAGAATAGCTTCAAAAATATGCCCTTGGCCTTTTTTCCCCCTAAACTGGCATATAGTTGATTGGATGCTTTTAAGGATTTTGAATAGTAATAGGAATGAACACATCTCTTGTTTTTATCCTATCCACATTTCCACAAGATATTTTCAGAGATTTTGACTTGGAAGATCTTATGTGGGGAAACTGATTCAGGGTCCAAAGACTATACTTTGATTACATTGACCTGGATAATGCCTTCATTTCTAGATTTTTGATTTCTCATAGAAATCATTCTCCTAATAAAAATTTAGAAAATGAAAAAAATAATGAAAAATAATAAAAACAAAAAAAGAAATCATTCCCGTCTGTTTAGCCTTTTAAGATCAGAATCCAACAATGATCATCAGGAACTAACAAGAGAGAGTTGTATCACTAATTCCTTTTCTCAGATTTCCTTGGATTTGAACCCTATCTTGGTAATTTGAATCCCAGGACATAGTATTCCTGAGAATTGACTTTTATGTCTGTACACTTTGCCAGCATTACTTACGGTCCCCCTGGGCTACTATATAGGTAAACTGAACTATATAGGCAAAAGCTGATCTGGGGTTTATTTTAAATGCCCTATGAATTCCAGGTTATGTTTTCCATCACAACGATTGCACTGAGACTGATACGGATCCTAGCAGATTTCGTGCATTGCCTTATGGAATTGACTCTGCTGACTAGCAAATTCCAAAGTTTCCTCATGTGTATAAAGAGCTACTAGCCATGTATTCCTCAGAGATGTGTTGTGAGGACGAAATGAGGTACTGTATGCAAGGAGCTTAGCACAGTACCTTAAAACAGGGTAAACATCTAACAATAGTTAGTCTGAAGACAAAAGAGCTAGATATAAAGCAACTCCTGAAGTTCACTGAGGCAAATTCACAGTGAAGGCTCATTTCCCCTTCTCTCTTTGCTCCTTGGGTTCTGATTCTTCTCATGTAATATAAAAGTGAACAAATGGGGTTATGAATGATTACTGATTCTCATCCCTACCATCATCTAATGCTCTCCAATTTTTAAGACCAATAATGTACATTAGTTGTCTACAACAAATGACCTCTGAGAGGCACACAAACTAGTTTAAATCTAGAATAGAGTGAAAAGCAAAGCTACCTTTGGATTCAGTACAGTCATTATGAGTAGAATGCCATTAGGAATGATGCAATAGACTGGCCTTGCTCCAACAGTTTATGAAGGATCCCTTTGATATTATCTTGATTTACTCACAGGACTTGGCCCAGCACATCGTGTATGTCTGCATGGTTTGGGCCAGCCTCCAGTAGTGCAAGTTACAAGGCAGGCTAGAGAAGTGTTTACTTGGCCATGCAGAAGTCCAGTTTCTGCAACACAACATCAGCCTGCTGGGCATCCAGTGAGATCTCACAAGATCCTTATCCTCCTTTGACTTAAAGTCTAATGTGCTCCAGCAAGTTCTGGATTTCATTGACTAATACAAACAGTTCCTGTTCTACTTCTTCACAATGACAACATTCTTCAGGATACGACGAATTATGCCTTTTCTTAGTCCAAAGCCTGCTGCATTTGAAGACCTGCAGAAACTGTGCCTCTGCCTTACTCCTTCACCATGATCTGCAAAGTTTCTTGCTGGTGAAAGTATATAGTGCTAACACTGTAGCATGAGCAATCTTAACCCTGAACACAACTCACTTCCAATCTTTTTATGAATTCTTTTTCCATCACTTCATCTTTGTAGAACAATGAGCTGGAAAAAAATACCCTTGGAAACTGAGATCATATTAGAAGCCTGGCATGGACCATTCTATATTTAAAATCACCAAACAGTTTGAAAGTTTATTTAGTGGGTGTTTAATATGCTGCTCGCTCTAATCTGCCTGATTTCACTTTAAGATCTTGTGATGTATCTCAAGCTTTCAGAATCAACAGTTTCATGTCCTCTCATAAGCTTAACTGACTAGGACAAAGTGAGTAGCATGAACTAGGCAGAGGATGGAGAAAAGATTCCAGGGGCTTCCTGAATCAGGTTTAGGTCCCTAAGATCCTAAAAGATCAGGCGACATGTTCATTTTGTAATCAATCCACAGGCAGTGTTTAAAGAACTGGACTATTCATTCATATGTTCATATGACAAATAGATATGGAGTACTTCACGTATACAATGTAACATATTAAATAGCACAGATACACAAATGAGCAAAACCAGACATGAATCCCTGGCTTGATATATCAGAATCAAGAACATATCTATTAATCAAAAATAATTTATAAATGTAAATATAGAATTGGGGTAAGGGCTTCAAATAAAAGGGAAATGGGGCTATAAGAATTCAGCACTTCTTTGGGGTATCTGGATGGCTCAGTCAGTTGAGTGTTTGACTCTTGGTTTCAGCTCAGGTCATGATATCAGGGTGGTGATCTCAGGGTCATGAGATTGAGCCCTGCCTTGGGCCCTGGACTGGCTATGAAGCCTGCTTGGGGAACCCCCTTCCTCCACCCTACTCACTCACATTCTCTAAGATAAATAAATAAATAAAATCTTAAAGAATTCACTTCTTCAATCTCTATCAAATATCTAGTGACAGCAGACTACCATAATCATAAATTTTATCATCAAAATTCTGCTTTTTAGTTATCCCTACATATATACTTCCAGGATACGTCTCATTGAATGTACAGGTTTTAATGCCTTCACTAAATAGTTTATTTCCTATCATGCTAAGCATCATCTTAGGTGACCATAGTTTCTTGAATATTTATAAGAACATTTTATATTTCCATGAAGGTGGTTTTTCCTTGGCATGATGGGGTTGACCAAACATTCTGATTGAATAGGAAGAGTCCCAGTTTATAGGCCCACTTAGGAAAAAACAAAACAAAACAAAACAAACAACAACTGATTTCTGCCACAGCAAGTAGATGAACCAACTATTTTCTGCACCAATGCCCATCAGTATTATATTTCTTGACAACAGAATAACTATTTTTACTTCCCTCGTTAGCCCAGTTTATCTAAACCAATATCATTTTTCTCTCCAAGCAAAAATATTCTCTAACACTTTCCCACTCCCACACCTCTCACTCCATCTCTCATTGTACTTGGAGGCATGGAAACTAAGTTCATGATTTATAGTTATCATTCCAGCAGACAAATGCATGTATTTATTTCTTTGTTCTTTCACTCATTCACCTAACATTTATAGAGGGTTCACTGTATGTCTACTATTGTTTCGGGGACTAAGATTTCAGAGGTAAGACTCAAAACCTACCTCTCTTATTTCATCATCTAGAAGGTGACATTGATCTTGAAAGAATTATATTAAACAGTGTAATAGGGGAAATAATAACATATATAAAGCATAGAGATATTTGGGGTAAATACCTAGTAGTGGAATTGCTGGGTCATAGGGTACCTCTATTTTTAACTTCTTGAGGAACCTCCATACCATTTTCCAGAGTGGCTGTACTAGCTTGCATTCCCACCAACAGTGTAAGAGGGTACCCTTTTTCCGCATCCTCATCATTTGTTGTTTCCTGTCTTGTTAATTTTAGCCATTCTGACTGGTGTAAGGTGGAATCTCATTGTGGTTTTGATTTGTATTTCCCTGATGCCAAGTGATGTGGAGCATTTTTTTCATGTGTTTACAAATGTAGTGATCTGAAGGGCACCTGAACCCCAATAGCAGCAATGTCTACAGTAGCCAAACTGTGGAAAGAGCTTGGATGTCCACTGACAGACGAATGGATAACGAAGATGTAGTATATATATACAACGGAATATTACCCAGCCATCAGAAAGGATGAATATTTACCATTTACACTGACATGCATGGAACTGGAGGGGATTATGCTGAGCAAAATAAGTCGATCAGAGAAGACAATTATCATATGGTTTCACTCATATGCGGAATATAAGAAACAGCGAGATGATCATAGGGTAAGGGAGGGAAAAGTGAAGGGGAAATGATCAGAGAGGAAGAAAAACCATGAGAGACTCCTAAGTACAGGAAAAAAAAATTGAGGGTTGTAGGAGGGGAGGCAGGTGGGGGGATGGGGATTGGGTGATGGGCATTAAGGAGGGTGCGTGATGTGATGAGCACTGGGTGTTAGATGCAACTGATAAATTATTGAACACTATATCCAAAACTAATGATGTACTATATGTTGGCTAATTGGATTTAAATAAATAAAAAAATAAAGCATACAGATACAAGAGAAGAAGTAAGTAGGAGAAGATGTCAAGAAGATTTCCTGGATAAGAAGTATTTCAGGTAGCCAAAGGGTAGATTTACGGAGGGACTTGCTAGGCAAAGGCAACAACAATATATGAAAAGGTTGAGGCCTGAAATAGCACAGTGATCTACAGATAGAGAATCAAGTGTAAGGGTCAAGTGGCAACAGAGAAAAATGGAGAGGAGGAGGCAAGAGCCAGATTGTGGAGAGTCCTGTTTGCCCTATAACTAACCCAGAAGTGACTCTGTAGGTAAAAGGCAGTCTTTAAAGGGGTTTAAACAGGAGAGTCACACTTTTGCACTTTCAAAGGATTCTTCTGGTGGCAATTGGAGAATGAGTTGAAAATGGTGGTGGCTACAGACAAGAGGTTGAATTAGGCTGCTATGTAGAAATCTAGGCAGGAAGTGGTGAGAGAATGGCCAAAAGAATGGAGAGGAGGGGATACATTTGAGAAACACTTAAAGACAGAAATCAAGAAGATCTGGTGACTGGGTGTGGGGGATGAAAAAGGAGGAAGAGTTTGGGGCAAAGCTGGATGTTAGGTCTAAAACACAAGAGTAATTCTGACAGAACTCCTACAGTCAGGAACCAGGTATAATCATCCATCTAATAAATTAATAAATTTTTCTTCCCTATGACATGGCAAAAAGTTGGGTGGATCCCTCATCGACCCCTTTCTTATCACCCAGGTCATCACAAAGTACACATTTTCAACTTGGTCACACTGGAGATCTTTCTAAAAATACCAATACCTTAGCATGTCTGGGTAGCTTAGTCAGTTGAGCATCTGACTCTTGATTTTGGCTCAGGTCATGATCTCAGCTCTGTGCTGAGTGTGGAACCTGCTTGAGATTCTCTCTTTCTCCCTCCCTCTGCCCCGTGCCCACGTGTGCTCTTTCTCTCTTTAAAAAAAACAACAACAAAAACCCAATACCTGCGACTCTACCCCTCCTAGTCTATCCGCTTCAGAAAGGGGTCTCTAACTTTATTTATTCTTGTCTTAACTTGAGCACACCACAGACATCTCTGTCTCAGACTTCGCTGCATTCAGCCACCTCTTCTTTTTTTTTTTACTCTGCTATCTTCCCGCCCCCCCCCATCCCAATTAGCCAGTATGACACTGATGCTTTTCAGCAACCCACCAACCTCACTTCTGAGTACTTACTGGCAAAACTTATTAATACCTGAGATGGGAAGTCTTGGCCTACCTTAGACTCTGGCCTAAATCATGCTTTTCCCACAAACAATCTAAGTTGAAAGTCACAAAGATAAAAATTAAATGAGATCTCCTTTCTGTGGTGACTCTATGCTATCAACTTATTTTCAACACAGGTCATTAGAAAGGACTCCAAAGATATGGGCCCTTTCTGTAATTGGTATAGTCCATTGCCTTGAATCCAAACAGGTTCCCTCTAAGCCAAATCCATTTCCTCCTTGACCCCAGGTCCTCTGCTCTGGTTGTTGCTTAGAATATGATTAGATAACTTGGGATTAACTACATGAAAGGCAGTCTTCTATTTTTATGTTTGTTCTTTTGCATTAGAAATCCTAAGGGACAGTCTGTTCACGCCTCACTGGGCCCATAACTGAAATACCACTGGGAGCTTTCCCCATATTTACTGACAGTTAGATTAACTGCTGTCTATTTTTGGCTCCGAAATGACTTTTTTTCCCCTGTAAACTTGAACAAATAACTATTGTAAGTATTTCCCTTTCCTTATAAAATGATATGCTTATTGCCTGTGGATGTTGTTAGGCTTAACAAGGTTGTTACCAAGTGAACATATATCAGCCTAAATTCTAAAACATTTTATGCTTATTTTTATTGGTTGTGCTGCAGAAAAAGATCAATTCAGGAGGCATTTATTTATTTATCAGGCACCTACTATGTACTAGCATTGTGCTACATGTTGTTGGTAATCTTTAGCTTGCTAGGCAAATAGTACTTGTCCAATATATACTTGATTGATCAAAGTGTAAGATATGGTCTCTGCTTTCAAGGAATCTAGAGCTTCTGTGGTTAGGAGTATGTTGCTTATCTTGGGGAAAAAGCAATTTACTTCGAATGTTCTCAGGCAAGTCTTGGCATTGGAAAGGATAAAAACAAAGAGAAGGACAAGGAACTAATATTTAGTAAGTACTTAATGTTTACTAAATACTTTATCAACATTATATTTTAAAAAATGTTATTTTACTGTGGTAAGAACACTTAACATGAGATCCAGTCTCTTAAATTTTTAGGTAACTTTAAAGTCAACAGTACTGTTGACTGTAGGTACAATGTCATACAGAAGATTTCTAGAAGGCAACCATTTTGCTTACATGAGCATGTTGTAGTCTGTTCATGTTGTAGTATGCTCAATAGTATGCCCGTTAGTTAGGAATTCACATTTTCTTTTTCTCCCATCCCCTGACAACCACCATACTACCCTTTAATTCTATGAATTTGGATATTTTAGATACTTCATATAAGTGGAACCATTCAGTGTGTGTCTTTCTGTGACTGGCTGCCTTAATCTAGAACCATGTCCTCAAGGTTTATCCATGTTGTCGCATATTGCAAAATTTCCTTATTTTTTAAAAGCTAAATAGTATTCCGTTGTTCATGTATATAATGCATTTTCTTTATCCATTGAACTGCAATGGATATTTAAGTTGTTTCCATATCTCAATACTGTGAATAGTGCTGCAATGAACATGGAGTACTAATATCTCTTTGAGATCCAAATTTCAATTCTTTTGGATAAATACCCAGAAAGGATTGATGGATTATATGCTAGTTTAATTTTTAATTTTTTGAGGAATCTCTATACTGTTTATTATAGTGGCTGCATCATTTTGCACTCCCAACAACAGTGTGCAAGGGTTCCAATTTCTCTACATCCTCAACAACACTTTTTGTTTTTTGACTTTAAATAACAGCCACCTTGACAGGTGGATGATAATATCTCATTGTGGCATTGGCTTGCATTTCCTTGATGATTAGTAATGTTAAAACACTTTTCATATACCTGCCGGCCATTTGTATGTCTTCTTTGGAGAAATGCCTGTCCAAGTCCTCAAGCCATTTTTAAATTAGGCTATTAGCCATTTTTAAATTAGGCTATTAGATTTTTTAATTGAGTGGTAAGAGTTCCTTACATATTTTAGAGATTAACTTCTTATCAGATACATGGTTTTCAAATAATTTCTCCGATTGTAGGTTGCCTTTTCATACTGTTGACTGGTTCCTTTTCTGTACAGAAGCTTTTTAGTTTAATATAGTTTCATTTGTTTATTTTTGTTCTTGCTGCCTGTGACTTTGGTATCATATCCATTAAATCAATAGCAAGACCAATGTCATGAAGCTTTTCCCCTGTGTTTTCTTCTAGGAGTTTTACAGTTTTAGGTCTTACATGTAAGTCTTTAATCCATTCTTGAATTGATTCTTTTGCAAGTGTTTATCCAGTTTTCCCAATATCACTTGTTGGAAAGACTACCTTTTCCTCATTGTATATTATTGGCTCCCTTGTCAAAGATCAGTTGATCATATATGCATGGATCTACTTCTGGACCCCCTATTCTGCTCTATTGGTCTATATGTATGTCTGTACGCCAGCACCACACTGTTTTGATTCCAGTAACTTTGTAATATATTTTGAAATCAGGAAGTGTGATGCCTCCAGTTTTGCTCTTCCTTCTCAAGATTGTTTTGAGTATTTGGAGTCTCTTGCAGTTCTCTATGAATTTTAGAATTGTTTTTTCTATCTGTAAAAAAAATGCCATTAGGATTTTAATAGGGATTGTAGTGAATCTGTCAGTCATTTGAGTAGTATGGACATTTTAACATTATGTCTTCCAATCAATGAATGAAAGCTGTCTTTCCACTTGTTTGTGTCTTTAGTTTTTTTCATCAATGTTTTATAGTTTTCAGGATAAGTCTTTTCATCTCTCTACTTTATTCCTAAATATGTTGCTTTATGTACCATTATTAATGGCATTGTTTTCCTAATTTCCTTTTCATATAGTTCACTGTTAGTATATAGAAATGCCACTGATTTTTGTATGTTGATCTTGTACCTGAAATTTTACTGAATTCATTTATTATTTCTAACAGTATTTTTATGCAGTCTTTAGGATCTTCTCAGTAAAATATCATGTCATCTGCAAAAAAAGGCAAAATTTTACCTCTTCCTTTCCATTTTGGATACCTTTCATTTCTTTTTCTTTCCTAAATTACTTTGACTAGGACTTCCAGAACTATGTCTAATAAGAGTGGTGAGAGTGGGCATCCTTCCCTTGTTTCTAATCTTGGAGGAAAAGCTTTCAGTTTTTTAGCATTGACATAAATACTAGCTGTGAGCTTTGTACATATGGCCTTTACTATATTAAGATACTTTTCTGCTATTCCAGTTTGTTCAGCTTATAATTATGAAAGAATGTTGAATTTTATCAAATTCTTTTTATGCATCTATTGAGATTATCATGTGATTTCTAACATTTATTCTGTTAATGCAGTGCATCACATTAATTTTCATGTTGAACCATCCTTGTATCCCAGGGATAAATCCCACTTGGTCATGGTGTATAAACCTTTTAATGTACTGTTGGGTTCCATTTGGTAGTATTTTATTGAGGATTTTTGTATCTATATTCATCAAGAATATTGGCCTGTCATTTTCTTTACTTGTGAAGTCTTTCCCTTTGGTATCAGGATAATGGTGGTCTCATAAAATGAATATATAATTATTGCCCCTGTCTTAAATTTTTTGGAAGAGTTTGAGATGGATGGGCATTAATTCTTCTTGAAATGTTTAGTAAAATTTACCAGAGAAGCCACTGGGCTTTCCTTTGTTGGCAATTTTCTGATTACTGATTCGATCTCCATACTAGTTATAGGTTTGTTCACACTTCTATTTCTTCATAATTTTGTTGGTACATTGTATGTTTCTAGGAATTTATCCATTTCTTCTAGTTACTCAATTCATTGGCATATAATTTTTTTAGCAGTCTTTTATGATGCTTTTTATTTCTGTGGCATCAATTCCAAAATCTTCTCTTCCATTTCTGATTTTATTTTTTGAGTTTTCTTTTTTCTTAGTCTAGCAAAGGGTTTGTCAATTTTATCTTTTAGAAAAACTAACTCTTATTGAATTGATCCCTTTACCATTATGTAATGCTATTCTTTGTTTCTTGTTACAGCAGAAAATTTGCATGGAATAGCTTTTCCATCCCTTCACTTTCAGCATATGTGTGTCCTTAAGTCTAAATTGAGTTTCTTAATTCCAATATCTGTGCACGGATTCACATGGTTTCACTCATTTATGGAACATAAGAAATAGGAAGATCGGTAGGAGAAGGAAGGGAAGAATGAAGGGGGGGATAAACAGAAGGGGGAATGAACCATGAGAGACTGTGGACTCTGGGAAACAAACTGAGGGCTTCAGACGGGAGGGGGGTGGGGGATTGGGATAGGCCGGTGATGGGTATTAAGGAGGGCACGTATTGCATGGTGCACTGGGTGTTATACGCAAATAATGAATCATGGAACATTGCATCGAAAAACGGGGATGTACTGTATGGTGACTAATATAACAAAATAAAAATTATTAAAAAAAATAAATTCAGTGCAATACCAAAAAAATAAATAAATAAAGTTTAAATTCCTGTTTCTATGAAGAAAAAAAAATAAAGTGAGTTTCTTGTAGACAGCATATAATTGGGTGGTTTTGTTGTTGTTTTTATCCATTTGGCCCCTCTATGTCTATGTTTGGATTGGAGAGTTTAATCCATTTACTTTTAAAGTAACTATTGATAGGGTAGGACTTACTATAGCCATTTTGTTATTTTCTAGCGTTGTAGTTCTTTTGTCTGTCTTTTCTACTCTTGCTGTGTTCCTTTGTGTTTTGTTGATTTTTTTTTGTATTGATATGCGTTGATTCCTTTCTCTTTTCCTTTTGTGTAACTTCTATAGGGTGTGTGTGTGTGTGTGTGTGTGTGTGTGTGTGTGGTTACTCTGGGGTTTACACAAAATATTTTACAGTTATAATAGTATAAGCTGATAACAACTTAAGTTCAATTGCATACAAAAACTCCACATTAACTTTCCCCCCAACGTTTACTTTTTATTATTGTTGCCACAATTTACATCTATTTATATTGCACATCATTTGACATATTTTTTAGTTGTAGTTATTTTTAATACTTTTGTCTCTTAAATTTTATACCAGAATTAAAAGTGACTTACCCATCATTGCAGTTAATACAGTATTCTATATTTGTCTATATATTTACCTTTACCAACCAACATTATTATACTTTATCCTCACCATAATCCTCTGGGGCAGGTATTCTCATTCCCATTTCCAGATGAAGAAATGAAGCTCAGAGAAATCTGGGGACTCGCCCAAATGTTCACTTAGTAAGTGAGGACTGAAAGTTCAAATGCATTGAATGCATTGAATACAGGTCTGTTTAACTACAAAGCTGGTGCCTTTATTACTACACTGGTGTGCTAAGGCTAGATGCCAAACCCTGGAGCAGGATCCCATTGTTTAGTTCTCTTTATTGCTATTGAATTACAGGTCTTTAGATTCTCCTGCTAATACATGACCATTCTCTGGGAGCAATAGTTTAGTGTGCCTAAAGCATGATGATCCAACTTTTCGCTTTATGGTGCAATCTTGTTTTCTTGTTTTACAGGATGTCCCTTGCCTGTGTCATCTATCTCAGCTATTATCTCTATGCTGCCCATCCCCGTATCTCCCTTCTAGACCTTCTGTCTTGAGATTTTTCAAATTCAGTACTTTCAAAATCGAACTCATTATCTTCTTGCCCCTCTACCTTTTCAATCCCAAGGTTAGGGAAACCATGCTTCTTTTCCTTCTCCTACATTACTTTCTAGGTCAATGCCACCACTAGCCAATGCTGCCTAAGACGGGAACTTTATTTTTGGTTCTTTGCCCTAGCTCATTCCTTCATTCATTCAACCAGTCACTAAGTCCCATAGATTCTACCCATGATAGCCCCTGCCCCAACCATCCTCTTCCATGTCTTTACTACTACTATGACAGTTCAGGCTCTTACCACCTGTCCCTTGGACAATTACAAGAGCTTCCAGATGTGTCAAATCTCTCCCTATTCCAGTCCACCACTCCTCAGCTCCACCCACCCTACACACACTGCTGCCCTGGCTTAGAATGTAAAGCCAGACTTGAGTCAATCCCAATCAGTTTTACCAGCCTTAGCACCCAACCTCTACCTTGACAGTTCTCAGCTCTAATGAAGCCAAATTTTCTGACTGTTCCTTGAAGGCACCAAACTCTTTTGTACCTTGACCTTCATCTTCTCAGCCTCAAGTAAATACCCTTTTTATTTTTCTCCTGGGTAAACATCTACATATCTTCAGAGAATGAACTCAACGGAATCACCTAATAAGGTCTTCTTTTCCTCCTCGAGACAGTTCTACCTTCCTCTATGTTCACCTTCGACTTTATACATACCCCTGTTATTAATGCACTATGAAAACTTTTTTGCTTGTACTTGTGATTCTCCTTTAATCTGAGAGCTTCTTAATAGCAGAGACATTTCTTTGCGTCAATTTTATTACGAAATATTTTAAGTATCACAGAAGTATGGTTAATAATATAATGAATACCAATGGACTCACCTTCTGGTTTTGCCATATTTGCTTCAGATCTTTTTAATAAATAGAATATTACAGATAGATTGAAGATCTCTGTGTACCTTCTCCCATCCCATTCTCTCTCTTGCCAGAAGTATCCACCACCCTAAATGTGCTGTCTTTCATGTCCACACAT
Source organism: Ursus americanus (assembly GCF_024610735.1). Lineage (NCBI taxonomy): Eukaryota > Metazoa > Chordata > Mammalia > Carnivora > Ursidae > Ursus > Ursus americanus. The sequence goes on from NC_142129.1 coordinate 65,597,400, forward strand.
ATTTTTATGTTTGCTACCTGTGTATGTATCCATAAACAATAACTTTGCAAGTTTTTAAAAAGGTTTTTTAAAAATGATATCATCCTATATGTAGCCTTTTGCAAATGAGTTTTTCTTTTTGCTCACTGTTGTGTTTTGGGGGTATAGCCACATAGGTTGACATGGTACTCCTTTATTTATTTTAGCTACTATGCGGTATTGTTTTATGAACATAATTTATCTGTTCTTTCATTGATCTTTAGGCCTTTTATGATTTTTAATGTCCATGTCCCCAAGCACATATAAAATTTCTCTAAGGTGTAGAAGCACTAGGTCATAGGATATGAATATCTTTCACCTCAGGAGATATGACCACATTGATGGTCACAGTGGTTACACTTATTTATGTTCCTTCCAGCAGTGTAGAGAATTCCTCTTGTTCCCTTTAATCTCTGCTGTCTAGCAAGAGTCTAGCATGCAGGAGATGCACTGCATCTGCCAACAGTGACTAAATGAACAAATAAGTGGTACTTGAATTTATAAAAAGTAACTAGAGGAAGCAGAAACACAAGTACTTTTAAATGAAACCACCAATAATAGAAGGTATAGACCTGTACTATTTAAATATAAATCAATTAAAAGTCAAATTAGATTAAAAATTCAGTCCTTCAGTTGCACTAGCCATATTTCAAGTGCTCAAATGTGGCTACTGGCTACCAAACTGGACAGCACAGATATAGAACCTTTTCACCATGACAGAAAGTTCTATTGAACAGTGCTGTTCTATACTACATATCTTTCTCTTTTCCCCTCCTTCCCCCTCTCCCATCCTCTATCTTCCTCCAGCACATAGTACTTTCATAGAACTATCTCGATGTCTAGAATTCCCACCACACTTGCCTTTTAGGCTGGAGTCCATAATTCATAATTTCTCATCTGTTTTTTTTTCATTTCTAAAAATCGTGGTAAAATATACATAAAGTCTATCTACCATTTGAAGTGTACAATACAGTAGCTTTAAGAACATTAACACTGTTATACCACCATCACCACCATCCATCTCCAGAACTTTTTCATATTCCCAACTGAAACTCTCTAATCATTAAGGAATAACTACCTTTCCCCTTCCCATGCCCTGGCAGTCACCATTCTACTTTCTATCTCTATGAATTTGACCACTCTAGGTACCCCATATATACGGAATCATACAATATTGTCCTTTTGTATCTGGCTTATTCTACTTAGCATAATGTCTCTAAATATCACCCATGTTGTATCATGTGTCAGAATTTCATTCTTTTCAAAGGTTGAATAATATTTCATTGTATGTACATAGCATTCTTCATTTAATTTCATCTTTGTCTTTGTCCCTCAGGTACCAGATGGGTGACTGCCTTGCCAAACAAATGCAAACCCAGCATTAACAATTGATGCACATTAATATGATGATACACTGTTAATACAACACTGAAATGTAGTGTCTTGGAAAGAATAATTGGCCAGGAATGAGGAGATAGGGGTTCTGGTCCCTAGTCCACTACATGACTGCTGAGTGGCCTTGGAGAGCTACCTTAACTTTCCAAGCACTAGTTTTCTCATCTAATTTAAGAAATAAGACCTTTCTGTCACTCTAAAATCCTGTGGGTTTAAGAGTGTTCTTCAACACACTGACTCAAAGTCAAGAAGTAAAGTGGATTTAAAGACATTGTAGCAAAGTGAGTAAGGGAAGAAGTGGCTTCTAAAACTTTCTAATTCCACAAAGAGAGAGAGAGACAGAGAGAAACAGCTTACACTAGGAACAAGGCCATGGTGCATTAGATACTTCAGTGTTTAATGTTTCCTAGCCTAGAGTTACAGGCTGAGTCTTGAAGAATTCTTACCTATTTCATTTAATTTTCAACTTTCTACTAGGCCTCTGAGATCTTCTACATCTTAGTCCCATAGAATATTTCAAAAGAATTGAAGTTTGATATTTTTTGTATAGAATTGATTTTTTATTCTACATTGTTATTATTCTCTAGTTTATTTCCTTTTATTTTTTTCATTTATAAATTATTATGATTCTCTGATCATTACTCTTTGGAGATATGGTTATTCCCAAATGCAGTTAAGACCGACCCCAGAAAGTAAACAATAGTGATGTGGCCAAGAAAGGAGCATGGATTGATGCCATTCCCCTGACTGTAAGCCAGCTGGAAAATGACATGGAAAGGAAGGAAAGAAATTTGAAAGTCTCATCTTCTTACACTTTCTAAATTTCATCCCTAGTTGTAGTATTTACTTGTGTTATCATTGTTACTGTTTCTGACTATTCTTCTATGGACTCAAGGCAAATAAACCAACATATAACTTTATTATGCCCATTTTCTTCATGTATTTTGAGGATTTAGCCTGTGGACACATATGGCACTAACTCATTAATTTTAACCACTGCATATTATTATGTTTTATGAACACAGCATAATTTACTTATCTGTTCCTCCATTGATTCTTAGGCTGTTTTCAATTTGTCATTGTACATTTCTCCATAAACACATGTGAGGGTGCTCTCAAAACCTTGCTACATGACCCAGGTTTAGGAAGTTTGCTTTCCTTAATTTTTGATACAAAATTTCTATGAACCCCAAGGAGTTCATTCATTCAAGAGAAATAAACTGAGTGCAGAGATACTAGGAAAAGCAAAAAGAAAGCCTCTGTTCTCAAGGAAGGGCCATTGGAATGGGATAATAATCAAATAATAGTGCAAATAAATGTAGCATTACAAGTGCAATAAATAAGAATTTGAAGGAAAAGTCCATCACCCTATAAGCATTAAACAGGGAGATGGTGTTCTTAATTCAGAGCCTCATGTTGGTCTTCCTGAAACTGTGTGCTTGGTCTGAAGGGCGAAAAAGGAATGAATAAGAACTAGTCTAGTAAGGAATATGGGGTTTGGGTTGAGGTAGGTGTGGGAAAACATCATAAGCAGAGGGCTGCCCGGGCTAGAAGAGAAAGTGGCCATTTTAGAGAGCAGGCCTATTTGGCTGGAACAAAGAGTAAAGGGAAAGAAGGCTTGAGAAAAACTTGAAAACAATATAGGCCAAAGAACACAAAACTTTTTGGCTTTTACTCTAAGGTGAGGGAACACCATGGGCTGGGGTTAAGCTGGGAACTGATACTATCATATTTGGCTTTTAAAACAAATTCATGGGCTTCTACATAGAAAAGCCTTTGTTGGGATCCCTGCTCCAATTTCTGCTGAACGTATGAATATCTTGCAGTTACTGGCAGGACTCAGTCATTCTCTTGAAGAATGATCTGAAATGAAGAAATGCTCTTCTGCAGAAGCATCTGCTTTTAAGGCAGGATGCACAGCAGAGTGAGTGAAAAAGGCTTGATATCTTCCATGAAGTGGTACAAATCTTTAGTGAAATAGAAAATGTAAAAGAGAAATCAAGGTTAAGGGAGACTCTATCTACAGAATAGAAAAAGAATGGGGAGGAAAGAGAGGCTGAGGGCCTGGCTCTATGAAAATTTTCTTGGCCAAGCCAATGGGTACAGAGATCAGGATGAGTCAGGCAAAACACAGGGAGAAGGCATTAACAGAGACTTCAGTTGAAATTTTGAAGGAAAATATGGTTCTTTAGGCAATCCAAAGCGGACCAAATAGCTCATAAATTGCACAACACAGCAACTAAAATCCTATAGCCTCTAGGAGGTCTGAGCGCGCCTAGACTCAGCCCATGATTAATCTCTCCTCTGTCTTAGAAAATCAAAGTCATAATATAAAGCTTGTGGTACCAACATTGTAATAGTTCCCGCTGCATAACTCATAAGCACCATTCCATGCTCCCCCTGCTCTGGCCCCTGTCTCAGTTCAGGAAACATACTTGACAACGCTATCATGACTCGAAGAACCAACTTTCACTCCCCCTATTATTTAGCACTGTTTTTTCTTCTCATACTTCGAGTAGACATTTAGTTTCTAAGACAAAGGGAAAAAAAGAGTTCTGAGACTCAGTTTGCAGTGGGGGAAATGCTTTGCAATCAGAGGGCTGAAAAAACTTTTCTGGAAAACAATGATTTTATTTGGCTTTTTCCAAAAGTATGTATAAGCATAAGAATGACTCAGATGCTAACAAAAATATAATCACAGAGAAGAACCTGATTGAAGCATAATTGATTATGTTGGACAATTACGAATGCCCTTATTAAATAATTGCATTTAAACCACATGATAGTTTTATAACTGATTTATAAAAACAAAATTGTGAAAGTTTAAGTGACATAATTGTTCTCAGTATCACTACAATTTTCAGATGAAGCAATTTAGCCTTAGAAGCAATTTCACTTCTCATTGTAATGTTATTTTGGTGTCAGGCTGCAAGCTTTTGTTCCACTTCAGAGTTCTAGGAATAATGATTAACACTTCCCTCTCCTTGGTTGAATCAATGATGCATTTTTCTTTTTCTTTTTTTTTTTTTTAAGATTTTATTTATTCATTTGACAGAGATAGAGACAGCCAGCGAGAGAGGGAACACAAGCAGGGGGAGTGGGAGAGGAAGAAGCAGGCTTCCAGCGGAGGAGCCTGATGTGGGGCTTGATCCCAGAACTCCAGGATCATGCCCTGAGCTGAAGGCAGATGCTTAATGACTGAGCCACCCAGGCGCCCCAATGATGCATTTTTCTAGTGTATCAGTCTTTTGCCTTTTGCTGCAGACTCACTAGGTCATTAAAAGACGGTTTGCAGGCCTCCGACTATGTATATGGTTTCAATTTAATAAGAATGTAGTAGCTTCTGTATGGATGTGGGAAATATAAATCTTTCTTAGACTAGGGGTAATGTGAATTTAGAATAAACGTGGCAAAAACAAACTGTCTTACATTTGAGGGTTTCAACAAATAATATCAAGACCTTGCACAGTTTTCTCTCAAAATTACATCCCCTACTGGAAGCAATCTAGGAAATGGCCTGGTATCTCTGGCACATCTCCTAGAATGTTAATCAAAGGTCTATATTTTCAGGTGCATGAATAAAGGACCTTGGGACATTCAGCAGATAAAAGCTAATACCATTAACATTCCTTTATTGAGTTTATGTGAATTAAATAGTTTTATACAACTACTGTCTCAGTATCACACACAACTCCCAAGGCATGTTCTACCCTGGTAATAAGAGCTAAACCTGCTGTATTTCATTTCAGCCTTGCTGATAGCATTTATCAGCAAAATCTGGCTAAAAATGGAATATGCAACTTAAGCCTGATCATAACTGGGCTGCAGAGAAGGAAAGTGGGGGATTATCTGGGGACTGGGAGCACAAATATAAGATTGTATAGTCATTGTGTACTATAGGCCTTTTGGCAAACTGTAGTGTAAGCCCTAGCTGACAGGCCTTTTCACAACTGACAGAAGAAAATATGAAACTTAAATTCTTCATGACAGATAAATCTGCTGAATGAAAGGAAGACCAACAGGATAACTGTGGGACAAAAAACATATTGCTTTTGGGTAACTCCCTTAAATCTACCTCTTTTGTGAATATACAAAATAGGCATTCAATGAATATCTTCTAAACTCCTACCTACCAGCTTTGCTAAGCAAGCTGTTAAGTTGGAATGATAAAATAAGCATCTTTTCTTCAGCAGATGAATACAAAGTCTTATAAGACAGAGGTGGCAGATTAAATTTAATATGTGGGCATGAAAGACATTTCCTGGATGACTATCAACTGGAGTGGATTTCTTGAACCAAAGTTGACATGTTACTATTGTAGAAGGCTTATTAATTGAGATATTAAATATACCTAATCCACCCTGATGGGGATCTTTGTCAAATTAAAAAATATGACTATAAGTAATTGCTCTTTTCTGTCAGTGGGTCCCAAGTCCATGAAATGTAACCAGAGACCATCTCTTAGGATTACTATCATTGGCCTTTCCATTGGTGACACATACTTTAACCCTTGTCAAGGGCCCTGGGGCCTCCAGGGGTCTAGGGTTCTTTGCCTTTCCCATGCTGGTTTAGCATGGGCATTTTTTCCTTATTTATCCTGATCAGCTCTACTAGTTCTGTCCAATTCCAGTGGCAGCCTATGGAAAACTACCTCAAACCATGAGAAGCCAAATTAAACTGAAAAGTAGTTTCTCTTATAGTTTTTTTTTTTAAAATCCTTGCAGTTATTTAGTTATTTATTGTATAACCTCACTGCTCTTTGGCATTTCCTGGAGGAAGCTTTCTGTGCAGCACTGCTTCTGGGGGAAAGGAGGGATTAATACAGGCTGCTGTTTTTATTAATGAATGGCTGGACCGCCTTGGCAAATCCCAGGTCAAGCTGATAGACAATACCTTGCTGAGATAGCCCGAAGCAAGTTTCAGAGCCCAAGAGCAGGTCTGCCTTGAACTGTCACTTTCCCTGGTTGCCACAAAATTTATGGCTAATCTCCACAAAAAAATCAAGGTGAGAACTAGACAGCAGTGGGGAGAGAGAGAGGGAGAGAGAGAGAGAGAAGGAGTCTGAACGGGTGAAAGGAAAGATGAAACTGGTAAGAGTGCTAAGGGTCATTTTTCTGAGACTTCATGCCCTGACCAGCGTGGGTTCTTCCACCAGTCAGAAAGTCCTGGAATGTCTGACAGCAGGACTAGGGTACAGTGTCAGGCCATGGGAATCACCCACCAGGTCATAGGGAGGAGGAAGAAAGACAGCGAGAGGCACAGTTAGAAAGACTATAAAAAGGAGTAGGAGGGAGGGGAGCAGAAAGAGGTGGAGGAGGAGGAAGAGGAGGAGGAGGTGGGGGAGGAGGAGAGCCAGCCTGGAGTCTGAAAGAAGAATCCAGGCGCCACAGTGTAACAGCTGCCTCAGGTATGCTAGCCAGTCTCAGCCCGTTCCCAGCTCTTGTTGGCAAGCCCAAGGCTCAGGCGCGCACACGACATATGCGCGAGTGCGCATGCGCACACACGCTCTGAGCTGTGTCTGTTGTAAAGAAGCTTCTGGCCTGTCTGCAGTAGTGTCTTTCAGATCCTCGCAGAGAGAGCTGGGCTTGTTGGGCACCGCTTTTCATAACTGTGGTAAAACTGCCTAAGACCTTGGTAAATAACAAAATCTACTCAAATACAAAGGGATTTAATTTACTCTAAAGATTATTATGTTTTGTCTGCTGGATTAGAATTGCTTCCAAAGTCATTAGAGAAACTCAACATTAGCACTTACTTCTCTATAAAGAAACAAACCACACACACACAAAGGTGCAGCATTATACAGTAATTATCCAAAATGCTACCGCTTGGAATAATAAGGATGCTGTGTGTTTACACATCATCTTTCTTCTCCTAAGAATTCAAATAGCTACACCACCCATATCCCATTATTCCTATCAACAGTCTTTAATCAGCTATGCGGGTGGCAAGGATAATTATCTATATTACATAGCAGGCGTAACTGAGGCACAGAGAGGCATTCAGGATCACACAGTAAGGAAAGAGCAATTCTGGACTTACCATATAAAACATTAACCGTCAGGAGTTTTGCTGTTAAAAATATATATTCCTCTTTTCCATCTTGATTTTCTTAAAACAATTTACACAGAGCCTTTCCTCTTTGGGGATTCATCTCTGACCCCTTCTTTATGTGCAGTCTCTACCTTAGCACTTAACAATGTGTTGTAATACTTCGTTTATTTGCCTACCTCTTTCCTGATAATATGTTCTTGAAGGCCAGGACTTGCTCATCTCTGTTATCTCCAGTGCTTGGAACATGGTTGATGTTTCTTAAATGTCTGCTGGTGAAATGAATGAAAGAGAAAAGAATGAATGAATTAATGGACAATCTTCTAAGAAGAATTTCTGACAAGGTAACAATAAATGCAAATTTGGGCCTAAACTAAATATGTCTGATCTGATTTTATCTTTGCTGTGACAGATATGTCCACCTCATGAGCCTACTTTTAAAAATCCAGTGAATACACTTAGAGCTAATTCCTTCCCTGCCTGGGCTGTTGGATTTATTGTTTGGAACAATAAACTGAGACTCATGGAAATACTAGGGTTTCAGATGGTCTATTGTAATTATTTTCCCCATAGCACCCCTCCCCCTTTTTGATATCTAAGGGAAAGCATTTTAGGTGTGGAGGTTTGGGGGAGTATTAATATATAGTTATTATGCTGTCCCAAAAACCCTTTCCTCTGTGTATTGAGTCTTAAAGCCAGACTGTTTTGGGGGGAGGGGGTGCAGACCCCAAAATAACAATAGGAAAAATGATTGCTCTTCAAGGAGACTACAAATTTAACTCTCTTTTATACATTTTTTTCGGTGATCAATACAAAAAAGGCAAGGTAATATATGTTAATCTTTACCAGATGTACTTTATGTATCCCCTTACGTTGGAAGCCTAGCAGGAGTAGAATGTCACAACAGACATTTACTGAAATACCTGGGGAAATGTAACAAAAAGTGTTAGAGGAAAATGGTCTTTCAGCTAAATTACCTAATATATTTGCTAATGGTATCTGATTTAAAAGCCATAAAAATACCAAGTTAAAAGCACATTAGATGATGTGTTATATTTATAAGTGTTTGTCACCTTGGCAACAAAAGCTATATTCCAAATCTAACACTAGCTATGATGGGCCAAGACCTTTTAAAATTGGTAAATACTTCTTTATGGCAATGATCTGCTTTCAGCTACTGAATGTTAGAACTAGAAAAAGCAAGTTCTTCATTGCATAGCAAGTTTTTTGCTAGCTTTCTACTATGGATAAGCTTTTTCTTTCTATTAGTAAGCGTGGTTTATTCCTGACAAGAAAAACAATGCATTTTCAAATAAAGCATCAGTCTTAATTGCACTCAGAAATGCAGATATAATAGCTTGAAGAATCCTAAAGATAAGAGTTTATCTATCAACTTTATATTTCAGTTTATCAACCATAGGACTGACCTTGGATCATGTATGAAATATCAGCATATACTATAAAATCGACCTTATCCTACAAAAATCTATCCGCCTAAATGACTGGATGGAATATGTCTAGCTTAATAGGGGAAATTTTCACATACCTTTACCTTCCAAGTGAGTTGCATGAGGACTGAAAAATTATCTGTCACTGTGCCTCACTAAAATTCTGCTTCCAAATTATATCTAATAAAATTAGATGATTTGGTGATGGGAACCCATGCTTTAAAAGGTAGATTTCAGGTAGACCTGAAAGAGGTTTAGACTGAACTCTTACTATTCTTCTCTCATTTTTCAAGTTGCAATCTGCTTTCCAAATCCTATAAAAAATGTTTGGGTTACGTGCCAGTCGAAGATTATAATTCCAAGAGTCTAACTAGATTCCCATGCGGTTGAACTAATTTTCAGAAGTAAACCATGGAAAAGGTCTGGGTAAACACACATTCTCTGTGGGCTGTGGCTGTTCACTGGGAACCTAGACAAGTTGTCTCTACAGCCTGCTTGGGAAAACTCAAACCCAACTCATGATCTGTAATCATGCTCAGCAGGTTCTCAGATAGAGGAGCAGATCAAAGGGCTAAAGACCATCACCCCCATGTAACTTTTCTAACACAAGGAGACCATATCCTTCTCCTACCTAGAAGAAATCAATAAAAATTCCCTACCACATCAGCCCAAAGTAAATATTGCAAGGAAGTATGTCATTGCTTCCTTTTTATTTTCTAAGAAATATGGTATTCTTAGTGAACATAAGAAGTTTTAGTCTATGTGATAGAGATATAGTAGTGCACAAAGGGAATGTTCTAGAAGACAGATGAGCCTCCAGCCTAGAACTAATAAATCAAGGTAGTACCTTTGAGTTCAAACATAAATTATGTGAACAAAGCTGACAAAATACATTAAACATAGTTAACCAGATTTACTTTTCACTGAAGGCAAAGAATCATATGGATTGACATGTATTCTAGTACTTAAACAAATTCTTCGTTTGACTGATAAATGTAACTCTTGAGAATGCATTCCGATTACATCACCTTACCACTAAGCCCTTTGTTTAACTCCTAATGAATCAATTACCCAGCCATAATCTGTTGGTAAATTTAAAAGAAATTGTCTGTTTTTTACTCAATATGTTTTAAATAGCCTAGATGAAAATTAAAGCATCTTGTTTAAAAAGCATCATATATTATTTAAAGCATTGACTACATAATCTCATTTCACTCTCCAGAAAATATAAGCAAAAGGCTACAGCCTAAATTTTATCAAGTATAAAGACACAGATAATTCATAATAACTACCTCAGCTGAGTGAAAATATAACATGCAGCATCACTCAAATTTCTTCCCAAGGGAATAATGGTCCTACAAGGGAAGGGACTGATTTTTCCCTCAATTTTATATCCTCTGCATGGTAGCCAAGCAATATATATTTGTACAATTATAAATGTCACACAAATGAACTTCAGTAAGTCTATGTCATGTATTCCCCATGAAACACACAAATTGAGGAATGACCATCTTACACAAATAGGGAGCTAAGAAAAAATGTTAGAGGTAGAAGCAAAATAATATGATTTATTTCCATGTTCTTGATACTTATGTGTAGACGTGTTTGCCTTATAGACCTGAAAGATGAGCAGAAATTAGGTAAAGAGAATGGGCCCACCAACATAACCCAAAGTGGGAAGTGAGAATTAGCACAGCAGGAACGTTAAGGAGACTTGCCTTGCTGGAGTGAAGACTGTAGGTTTAGAAGTGATAGGAAATGTGGTTAAGTAGGTAGAGTGTAGTCAGTTGTAGACCAAGAAAGGAAACCAAAATGTGCTGAACTCCAGGCCTTGCACAGAGGTTCCCTCAGGTTGTTCCTCAGGACAAGACTGTGAAGTGGGTATGATTATCCTTACAGACTGGAGAAAGTCTCAGAAAGTTTAGATACCTGACTCAGTGGCTCTCAGAAAGTATGTGGTAAAGACGAGCCATTCTTCCTGTGACACTATATTGTATTGAAAACTGGGCAGAGAGGTGTAGAGATTAACACACACAGGAAGCAACAGCTTTAAACCAAGTCCAGAAAAGTTGAATTGGAATAAATGATTTAAAAATACAAATGGCTTAATAGGATCCCTAACTGCCCTGGAATTTTTCCATGTGTGAAATGAGCAACATTATCACATAATCATGTTCTTAACCTCAACAGGGAGGCTTGATTAATTTTCAGTTACAAATTTTAGAGTAGTACTGATTAAGACCTTGCTGCTTAGGGTGTTACTGTTCCTCATTCCAGAAAACCCCAGGTCCAATTTGGAAAACATAAAATATTCTAAAGGCAGATCTAGTTATGGAAATGTAGACATTGTCTTGTATTGGCAACCTGACCAATGTGTTGCTACACCCCTCCCTTTGTGGTTTACATTCTGCTTCCATATACGACACTGGCATCCCATTCGGAAGTTGATTGTTGTGTTTTGGTTTATGTTTCATACAACAACTGCCCTGAGCCACTTCTAAGAGAGGATAACAATGACAAATTTGAAATTTTCTCCCCAGGAAAAGAGGCTGTGGAGGCTGTGGTGAAAACACCAGATGACATTTAAGCAACTACCATTAAAGGCATTTTAATTTTCTGTTGACAAACATGATTTTCCAAATGATTTACAGTGAAGTTTCTGGGCTGACAGCCATACAGCCTGTCTAGGACTATGTTTTCTGGCTCTACAAAAGTGCTAATGAAATCTTCATTCTTCTGTGAGCGACTCAATGTCTTGAAAGCCACAGTGCTATTTAGGTTCCTGGTTCCCCAGCTTCTGCTGTCACCTTCCTTCAGAGTCCCTTGGCCCCCCTGACTTGTTTTTTGGATCAGGCTCTCCCAATCCCAAACTCTAATGTCAGACTCAAGAAAGACAGCAGAGCTTTAAGGAGCATTGGTTCCATACTTGGCAGCATGTGTATCTATCAGCAAAAGCAGCCTCCTTCTCAGACCCCCCTTCTTCAGCTTGGAGTTTCATCCGGTTCAGGGGATTCAGTCTCCACTAACTTCAGTGTATCTTTTCCTGTCTTGAATGCTGCCTGCTTTATTAGCTTTCAAGATACCCAGTTTCTCTTAAAAGTAAAGCTCTGTTGGGGTGCCTGGGTGGCCCAGTCGTTAAGCATCTGCCTTCGGCTCAGGTCATGGTCCCAGGGTCCTGGGATCGAGCCCCGCATTGGGCTCCCTGCTCAGTGGGAAGCCTGCTTCTCCCTCTCCCTCTGCCCCTGCTTGTGTTCCCTCTCTCTCTGTCAAATAAATAAATAGAATCTTTAAAACAAAAAAAAGAGTAAAGCTCTGTTGTGCTCTTGTTAAGTTTTCCTCTCTGACTTGTTATACTCGAGTCTGGAACTTGCCTGGTCCTTAAGGAAACTTGCCTGCCCTTCTGTTTGTTTGGATTTTCACTTTTGTTTTTGATATCATTTTGTACAATATTTTCATATTACAGACAAGAAAATCAAAATGTGATGAAGTTGGGAAATTTGCCCAAGTTCTCAAGACTAATTATTTGAACTCAGGTCTACTAATTTTGAGATGTATATGCTTTTACATGTTCAGGCTAAGGTTATTAGATGCCCTCTTTTAAGACACTATCCCCTCTATTGGTTATTTTATCGAACATGTCAAGAAATCTTTGAGAAAGAAAGCTGTTCCCCAATTTAAAAAAAATGTTAAAATAAAAAGCTAAATACCTGTCCTTGTTCAAGGATATTAGTCTATGGGAGGTTTTGTTTATGAGGTTTTTAAGAAATGCAGTGGTTTTTTTTAAACATGAGCTTGTTTTATCAGTCAATCTGCTTCTAAACTGTTATTATGGAAAGACTTCCATTTTATTAAAATGGTCTCTTCCTCTGGAAGAAGTTTTGCAATAGTATAAAAAGTGAAAAATAATTTTCCATGTCAAGGACATGGTTTTTGTTATTCTCGTACATGAATTCTAGCTGAGAGATTGCCCATTTTCATTTCTCCACTTCCACATCTTGCCTTATGATTCCACTCTCCATCTCACCCACAACAGTCCTTTCATTCCAAGGAAGGGACTTGTCACCAGTTTGTCCCCTCAGCCCTGAAAATGTCAATAGAGCCTTTTGCCAAGTCTATTACATTTTAAGACATCTTACATTATATTGAAATACAGTAGATACCCAGTGATTTAAAAAATCAGTAGCTATCTTAGTGGTTTTTTTAATAATTTTTATTTTGTTATATTGGTTAAATTGTGGAAGGAGCCAAGATGCCCTTCAACAGATGACCGGATTAAGAAGATGTGGTCCATATATACAATGGAATATTACTCAGCCATCAGAAAGAATGATTACACAACATTTGCAGCAACATGGACAGGACGGAGGAGATTATGCTAAGTGAAATAAGTCAAGCAGAGAAAGACAATTATCATATAGTTTCACTCATTTATCTCAGTGTTTTGAAGGCCTCATATTTATGGGAACTAGAGATGCCATATGTTCTACAAGGGTTTTCATTGAACAGAATTTATATTAAATAAAGCCACAAATTGGTATTAGGGATCATATGATAGAAAATAAAAACAACAAGAAATTACAATGAGATGTGATATAAGAGTCTGTGTTGAATTTTATCCTTCCTATACATCTTAGCTTTTTCTGGAATGGTAGTAAGTCTTCTTCATATGGTACTCACCTGGCTGCCCCCTTACGCACATGGTCTATACAATACCTTCTCTCAGTCTTTAACCCTGTGTTCCTGTTATGTCCCAGTTGTTTGGACATGATTCTGCTGCTGAGTGTGGAGTACCAGGAAGGACCAATATCTGAAGCATCTGATTTTTTTTAATGTTTTTTTATTATATTATGTTAGTCACCATACAGTACATCCCTGGTTTCTGATGTAAAGTTCGATGATTCATTAGTTGGTATAACACCCAGTGCACCATGCAATACGTGCCCTCCTTACTACCCATCACCAGTCTATCCCATTCCCCCACCCTCCTCCCCTCTGAAGCCCTCAGTTTGTTTCTCAGAGTCCATAGTCTCTCATGCTTCATTCCCCCTTCTGATTACCCCCCCCTTCTTTATCCCCTTCTTCCTCTATTTGACCACTCTCTCACACCATACACAAAGATAAACTCCAAATGGATGAAAGACCTCGATGTGAGACAGGAATCCATCAAAATCCTAGAGGAGAGCATAGGCAACAACCTCTATGACATCGGCCAAAGCAACCTTTTTCATGACACATCTCCAAAGGCAAGAGAAACAAAAGATAAAATGAACTTTTGGGACTTCATCAAGATAAAAAGCTTCTGCACAGCCAAGGAAACAGTCAAAAAAACTAAGAGGCAGCCCACGGAATGGGAGAATATATTTGCAAATGATGCTACAGATAAAAGACTGGTATCCAAGATCTACAAAGAACTTCTCAAACTCAATACGTGAGAAACAAATAAACAAATCATAAAATGGGCAGAAGATATGAACAGACACTTTTCCAATGATGACATACAAATGGCTAACAGACACATGAAAAAATGTTCAAAATCATTAGCCATCAGGGAAATTCAAATCAAAACCACACTAAGATACCACCTTACGCCAGTTAGAATGGCAAAAATTGACAAGGCAAGAAACAACAATTGTTGGAGAGGATGTGGAGAAAGGGGATCCCTCCTAAATTGTTGGTGGGAATGCAAGTTGGTACAGCCACTCTGGAAAACAGTGAAGCATCTGACTTTTATCTGACTGGAGTTCTGTGTCTTTCAGGAACTAACTACAGTCAAAGGCAAGGCAAATCTTTTCTTTCATGGTTTTTAATTTTGGTATCTTGTTGTCTTCTCTACTCAACCCTACCCAGAAGTCTTAAAACTATTCTATTTTCTTCTCAAAGTTTTAAAATTTTGGAGTTTTGCTATTCATGGGTAAATCACCAAACCATTCTGAAGTACACGAGTGTGTGTGTATGTATGGAGAGAGAAAAAGAGAGTCAAGTATGGCTCTTTTCTTCCTATAGCTAGTTTTCTCAGCATATTGCAGTGACTAGTCCACTCTTTTCACTGATCCTCATTGCCAGCCCTGTCATATATGAAGTTTCCATATTGTGTGAGTCTCTTCCTAGACATTCCATTCTGTTCTGTCAGTTTTCCCAAAGGAACAATACCACTTTACCTTATTAGTCATTGCTCTGGAATAAATTTATATTTGGTAAAGCAAGTCCCTTCACCTTGTTCTACTAGTTCTTCAGGAGTATCTTGGCTATTCTTAGTTCTTTCTTCTTCCAAATGTGTTTTAGAATCAACTTTTCAATTAAAAAACCTATCTTCTGTAACTATATTAATATTAGACAAATATTATTATAAGGAAATCACCTTATTTTGCAAAATTTGAATTCTTATAACTCAGCATTTATTTATATCTTACAAATTTTATAGTTACTGTATTCTTGATGATGTAAGTATATATCTGCTGATGAAACAGAGAAATTCTGGTACAAAATTAATTTGACCATCCTTGTACTACATTAGCTTTATTTGCTTATTCCTATCCGATTGGCTCATATGATCTTTTTCTAGATCATTTATGTGTTTGCATCAGTTAGGATTCTGTATTAGTCAAGGTTCAATGCAGGAAAGAAAGACCACTTCAGGTATTTATAAACAGGAGGAATTTAATACAGAAAATGAGTTCTTATAAAATCATTGGAAGTACAGAAGGATCAGACTGTAGTCTGGGTCTCCAGAAGTGATGGCAGAATAATAAAGAACTAACGCAGCAGCTTACCTCCACTGAGGCACCATCAGAGCCATGCCTAAGTGAAGAAAATGCTACCACTCAGCTGCCACTGCTACCAGCACTTCTGGGTACCCAAGAGATTACAGTGCAGGGGTTGGGAGATCAGAGCAAGCAGGCCACTGCTGCTGCTGCCATCACCCCAATTTCTCATCAACAAGGAAGCTCGAGAGTGGATAGTGGGACTCTGCAGCAGAGAAATCTCAGATTTTCACAACCACGTTTATCAAAAAAGACTACCAAAATGGAACAGGATAAAGGCCTCTGTCTCATTTCAAATTTTTAAACCTTATACTAATGCATCAAATTAATGGAACTGGAATTACACCCAGAATTATTATATATTATAACTCTAGGTGTAAGAGAGTATGAGAAATGAGGGTATTGGCTTTCAAGCCTCTCCAGTTAGAATAATAGTGGAATGGAAGCCAACTGATTCCATCCATGTTGTCAAGCATGGTTTGGTTGCAAGCAACAAAAATTGACTCTGGCTAACATAAGCAAAAAAAGCAATTTATTAGAAAGACAGTGGTTACACAGCCAAGAAAAAAATATTCTAATCTTGGAAAAGGCAGAAACCAGGGCAGCTCTGAAGATCTAGGTAATGAAACTTAAGAACATACTCTCTCTCTTTAGTATCTTGCCACTGGATGGCTCAGTTCCATCTGCTTTATATCTGTTCACAGGATTCCATCCCTGGGTATCACCCTTTGAGACACCAATTTTCAGAAAACAGAGTTTCATTGCTTTATTTAGGGTCAACTGGTGGTAGTGGTGGGAGGGCAGGGTCCCTTGACTGACAATTCCTCCAGAATCTCCTATAGTAGAGAGGCAGTAGATATGTGAAGGGAAGCATGATGGGTAGACAAAAGATATCAGTTATCTGCCCCAGTGCAATGTCTGATCTTGGCATTGCGTAGAAGTTACTTACTAGTTGGAATACTTATGCCACAAAGCTTTTGCAAAACACTGAAAGTAGAACACGTTTACTTTCATTAGAATTATAGACTTGAATATTTCAGTATAGATCGTTCAGGTATACAGGCAAGTTTTGCTACATGTTTTAAATATCTCACTTAATAAGTATAGAAAATGAAGTTCTTCAAGGAGTATAAAGGGTTTCCTTTGCATAATGTTACACAAATTGATTTATAACCAGATACAGAGGCCACTCTTTTGGAAGTGTTTCAATATGTGCCCTAATAATTAAAGTGCTCTTTGTCTTCAACTGGCTTTCTCATATAGGAAGTATATTTTGGATCCTCATCCATATATAACACTTACAAGCGGTACATTTCAGAGAGCATCCCCTGATTTACACTTACCTGCCTTATCTGATGTTTGCATCTGTAAGGACCCTGAGCTGTCATGATGACAACATGATTCAAAATTAATGACAAATGGAAATTCACAGGCCCCCAGAAAAGTTTCTCCCACACTGCTCAGAAAAAACTTCATGCCAACATACTGGAAAGTTGCTGACAAAATGGGGATTGTGACCCACAACAGAATGTGTTCCCCAAATCACCACCTTATTAGCAAGAATCCTCCAAAATAAATTCTAATGAAGACTCCAATATTTTGAAGGGTCAAAACCATTACCAATATGAATTCCTCATTTGCTTGGCCATCAGTTGGGGAAGATCTAAAGAAAACTGCTTGTTTCCAGGTCTCTCTCATACTCATTCCTCCTTCTGCTTTCACCCTCTGTGATGATGGAATTACTGCTCCCAGGTCTTTACTCTCTCTCCAGGGTCTCCTATTTCCCCATCCCACTAATGCCCAGGCTATGTGACTTCCTTTGACCAATGAGATGCTTACAGATGTCATGGGCATTTAGGCTTGGAGCTGTTGGTGCAGTGGAACTTGCTCTCTCTTGGGCCTCTGTCTTTGCCATGAGAAGAATATGCCTCAACTAGCCAGCTGTTCTGAAAAAGATGGGGAGCATAGCCCCCAGGCTGACCTACAGACCTGCATCTTAAAGCTGAGAAGCCCATTAGATCTCAACTAGTCTAGGGCAACTGACCTTCCCTTGATTTGCATATGCATAAGCAAACCCAGCAGAAACCAGCAGAGTTGACCCACACATGCATGGCAAATACATATTTATTGTTGCAAGCCACTGAGATTTTGTTTTGTTTTATCCAGTGGTATTACAGCAGTGGCTAATGGGATTCACTCCTTCTAATTCCCTCCCTTCTTTTTCTCCCTTTCTTTTTCTCTCCATGTTTTTCTCCATTTTTCTTATCCTTGAGAAGTCTTCCTCCTCACCTGGTACTAGTCCAGTGGATACATCAACTGTCTGCTAGATAGTAACACAAATCCCAGGTAGTCTACTTTGAAGTTTATCACAACAAAGGAAAGAAGTCCATATAAAAGGATTTGAGTAGGCAATTCTTGCTAGCAATGCCTCTTCTCAAACAGGCATTTTTGAAATGTTTTTATTATTCACTTATGTATGTCACTATCATTGTGAGTAACTTTCACTATAACACCATGTATGATAAATTGAGTCATATAGTAAAAATGGTATTGAGGGTAACTGACTTGTAAGCCATTCATTATCCCATATTACAGGGTTTTCCAAGAGATAATCAAGTGAGAGGAATCTCAAAAGACCCCCCCCCCCCACATGCAATATATAACATCTTTTCTTCTCCTTGATCTCTTGTTTGTTCTTTTATTTTCTTTTTTTCCCCCTAGCTTATTATGGAGCAGTTTGCCAGGCACAGAGTTACCATTCCCTTTTCTCCTTTACCATGTAAATGTCAGCTGAAAATATGCCAAGTTCCAGATACAATATAATCATAATACTACCACTGTGCCTCTGGATTAATTAATCATAATGAATGAAATTTTTCTTGATTTTGTATGCCAAGCCTGGAAGCATAATTCAATTTCATCTTTGACTTCTATAGCCTGAAGCAACCACTTACACTCAGCTGTCATACAGCTTTTGGAGGGAGATCAAAAAACACTAAATAAATTTAAAAAAAAAAAGATCCAACTTGCAAAAAGGCGTAAGAGGAAGTAGATAAATATTCTTTAACTATCTCAAAAGAAGGGCAAATATGTATGCATAAAAGAAGGGCACAATATAATGATGCACTGTATGGTGACTAACATAACATAATAAAAAATTTTTAAAAAGGGCACAATAAAATTGTTTTCAAATATGAGACTGAAATACGATGACACTGCCTTAAAAAAACTTTGGTTTTCTTCCTTACAAACCTTCTGGAAATAGTGTTAGATATAAGCAAAACACACAGTGGAACACTGAATGGGAACACTGAAGAAGGAACATTGAAAGCCTCAATGAAAACTAATTTGAAATGTATCAGAACTTGTTTTCACCTTGAGAACCAGTAAATCATGAAGCCTCTAAACTATTCCTTTTGAAATCATACAACTGTTAACATGGACTTTTTGTCCCATTTATTTCTAATGTAAGTCCCATCCCCTTGGAGGCCCTCTATATATGAAGTCAAATTTCCTGTAGCTTAATTTATAATATATAATATTGTTTCATTCACTGTGAGAACAAAGATGACCATAAAGAAAAATATAAGGATCCTCTGTAATCTCAGCACAGAGATATCCCCAGCTAATGTTTTGGTGTATGTAATTTAATTCTTTGTTCCCTGGGTTATGTGCGTGTGTCTGGTGTGTATGTAACAAAATCAGCGGATCATGTAATGCACATGGAATATTCATTTAACAAGGTAGCAGGAACATCCTTCCTTGTCATAAGGTTCAACTCCCTCCTTTTAATGGCCGCCTATTTCAATTATGTTTCATAGGGCCACAAACTGAGATATGCTCAGAAAGAAAGAAATGATATTGACGGACATTTAGCAGAGAAGAAAGTACCAGGATGAATGCAGTTTGTCCTTGCACTTTAAGAATATATCTTGGATCTCCAATATTCTTTGAATGACAACTACAAAATCTTAAACTTCAAGCTCAATCACTATGATTACAAGTCCCTGGACACTAGAAATTAGTAAGCTTCATATTTCTGGGAAAATAGTTCCACTCTGAAGAGGCTTTTTCTGTATCCTCAGAGGATGGTATTTCTGCATTCTTTGCCACTTCACTGCTGACATGAGTTAGACACAGCTTTCAGTATTACTCAAAGCATCTACCCGATCCCAGGCATCCACTCCATTGTGACATGACAGAAGCCTAGAGATTTAGATGAACATCTCCATGCTTCTCAGCAGCAAAGAACTGGGGAGAGGCAGTGATAAAGCAGCTGACAATACACAGAAAACATATTGAACAGTCAACACCTTTTATTCATCCATAGAATGATTCCTGGGCGGGATTAGTAGGGAGGAGACAAGAGGGAGTGCATGCAAGTTTAAATCTTGCACAACAAAAGAGATGATGCAAAGAAGCATGAGCAGATGGGATGGGAATAATTATCTGATCAGAACGATGAAAATATAACACAAAAGCCACAGGAATCTATTAGAGTTGAAGGGGGAAAGTGTGAAAGAACCAAATGAGTTACATTACAGGAACAGGGCTCAATCCAGAGATTAGAGGTGCTTTGGTGGTGAGTGGGGACCCCCAGTGAAGCAAATCCACTTAATGTTTGATTACCACCTCTAGCCACAGTGGAATAACTGTGGATTTAATTTTAGGTTGAATCTACAACTTCAGGAAAAGTATTTGTTTTGAATTTTCAACCCCTTCCAGACTTTTATTAATCATTTTATAAAATGGTGTCAATCCTGCCTAAACCCTTTCTCCACTGACGCTAGCACACAAAACACTGTATATAGAAGACATTTATTCATGCTTTTTAAAAAATGAAAAACTAAACATCAGACTAGCTATAGTTACATATGTGTCCAATTTTTCAAGGGAAAAAAATACTGGTTTGTAAATTGGGAAACAACCATTGTGGTATTTCCCACCCATCTACTCCAAAGTAGCTGTGAACTAATTCATTGTTCATTTGATGCAGCAATTTTCACAATACGGAATCCTCTGGAAATCTGGAACTGATTCTCAGTGATATCCATGACTCTATGAAACTCTAAAACAAATCCCAAAGTACACCGTTAAGGATTGGAAAAGTCTTCCTCTGTCTCAGGATGAGATTACTTACTTGCACTGTGGCTTCAATCTGTTTCCAACAGAAAATAGCAGCCAACAGTGCTGGTAACTGACTAGCTAACTGCCCCTGTGCAGGGTCTTTTTGCTACAGCACTTCTGTAGGCATTTCTGAGACATCATAACCAGAATTGACTGGAAAACCCAGGACAATACTTTTTCCCTATGGTGAATGCTTGGTAGCAACTCAAGCACTGTGATCCCACAAGACTTGGCAACAAAGTCCATCAACAAACCCACTCTGGTCTCATACATAGTTTCAGGGGTCACTTCTCCTTCTCCAGGAATACACAAGCTCTCTTTTCAGAGCTTCCAGAGAATTGGACTTTTTATTCTATTGCACTTGAAATGAAATTTCAGTTTAAGGACAGGTGCCATAGTATAAGTTTCCCAGCCATAGTCACTGGCATGGAATAACTTTGTTACAATGAACTCATTGTGATTACTCAGTGATGCTATGTCTTATATGTGATGCCTCCCTTCAGCATCCCCTTCTCTGCCCATCCTGGGAAAAGCAATGCTTGTTAGATGCTAGATAAGCCACTCTTTACTGTTTCTGTCAGATATCATTCATTGGGGGGCAGTAATGTAGCTTGAGGAGATATGGTGAATTGCCTGTTTCATGGCACTAATCTGAAAGTATCTTTGAATTCAATTCAGTAGTCTCACTGCCAGACAGCTCTCAAAACCATGTAAGAAAAAAGAAAGAATGGGATTCTTATCTAGGAAGTGCCCTACTATAAAACTATGAGCATAAGGTGCTGACTGACTGACCAACTGATTAGTAGGTTGATTATGTTAAAACCTGAACAGCAGGAACAGATTTGTTGGGAGGAAAAAGAAAATGGCTTTATTTATTAAAATTTGCCTACCTGTGTGGTTCCTAGTTTAATAGATCCCCCCCCCATTTTTATTAAAAAACAGATGGTTTTACCCCAAGCAAATCTATGAAGTGGTTGAATTTATCTCTGTCACACATCCCCTTTCTACCCACTCTCCTGCTCACAGAAGTCACTTGTCCACATCATGTTCCTTGTGGTTCTCCCACCTTATTTTATACTTTATTAACTGGGCCCCTTCCCAGTTAAATATCATTTCAGGCGAAAATCTGATACTGTCACTTACACCGGATGTACACCATCACTAGAAAGTGAGCTTTACAAGCTCAGAGAGTGTCTTGAGTATTTTATTTATTGGCATATCCCGAGCACCTAAAATGGACCTGACACTTAGTAGATATTAAATAAATACTTGTTGTTAAGTGATAATTGCCCAATACCTTTCCTGACCCAGAGGTAAATGCAGTTTTTATTACATGTTCTTGTGTGTGGGGGGGGGGTGGATGTGCGCATGTGAGAGAGAGTGAGAGAGAGAGATCACATGGTCTACAGAAGCTGAAGGCTTGAAATACCTTGAATCACTTACCTTTAGAGGTAAAAGTAATGCGTACAAGACAAGACTGTGGGAATTTTCTCTTTTATAGCCTAACCTATTCTCCTGTTACTCTTCAGAAGGAGGAAAGCACTGCCTCAGGGTACCCCTGTGATGAGGTGAGGCCACATTATGGGAAGCTACATGGCAACCATGCTGTGGGCCTGTTCACACTCAATAAAAAGATTGTGCCTGAAATTATGCCAAAGGCTGAATTCAACCTTTAGTATACCATGACCCAATAGAGCCAAAAGTCCAACACAAATCAATTAGAGGATAAAAAGGAATTTTCTGGAAAAATTCTTTGGTACCACCTAGAATCTTCATTTCTGACACTGCCTACCTCTTCTTGGTTTCTGACTCAATTTCCCCTTGAGGTTTGGATTTCTAGAACAACATCAGACAAAGTTTGTGGTGTATCTCCCATGATTCCCTTTTCCCCTCCCATGTCTCTGCTTCCTGGATTACAAATGTAACTTGACCCTGGTCATGCAGGTGTGATGCTATGCAACACAGTCCAGGGCCTTGGCTCTGCTCCCACTCAGTGCAGGGGGCAGAGGTAGATCTAATAATGTGGGCCTTTTATCTCTAATTCCTGAAGAAGGATACTCAAAATACTTAAAAATTGCATTTTCTTATAATTATTTGTAAGATGATCAATGATTTCAAATGTAAAAGGAAACAGCATGAAAATAAAGGCTACCATAGTAAAAGTTAATACAACAAAAAAATGTAAGAAAGACTTATAGGAATAATTCATAGTCTGTCAACTTTTCTGCAAAGTCTTCCCCAAACCCCAAAGTGGAGTGTGGATTCTGTTTGCCCAGCATCACTTCTCTTGGTAACAGAATGATTCTTGCCTTTTAGGGGAATTGTCCCTCCCCTACAAAAGACTCATGAATAATACACATAGGTCTAAAACTAATGTAACATTGTGCATCAACTATACATCAATTAAAAAAAACATACACATAGGCACTGCTCTGGTCCCTCACATGATCCTGAAAAACCTCAACATAGCATTTTCCAAGAAGATTCTATTTGCTTATTATTTAGTCTAAGTCCATATGAACATCTCTTTGAGTTGGGGTCTTGTTTAATCTTTGCCTTCTTAGTGCTTAGTAGAGTAGTTGGCACATAGTAGGTACTCAATAAACATTTGTTAAATAAATGAACAAATTCTGAGAAGATGGTGTAATGTTGCTGAGTTAGAGGGAGAAAGCAGAATTATTTCATTTTTAATTTTCCTTTGTCTTTTTTGGCAAGGAAAATGATTTCAAACAAAGTGGTAGATGTAACTGATAGAGCAGTGGTTCTCAAAATGTGGTCCCTGGACCAGCAGCATCACCATCACCTGGGAGCTTGTTAGAAATAAAAATTCTCAGGCCCCATCTCAGATCCACTGAATTAGAAACTCTGATTGCATCTGTGTTTTTAAAAAAACTCCATAGATGATTCTGATAATGCTAAAGTTTGAGGACCACTGGTCTATAGAGATAAAAGCAGTAAAAGAATACAGCATGTCTCCATTTTAATGAATGAATATGTCTGCACCTAGATACTTTATACTCCACAGTGTGAAAGATTAATTCAACATTAATTCTTTTGGGGACATCATAGAAAATTAAGTCAGAGTCCTAAAGATTTTAAAAGAAGGATAAAGATGATAATTTTTGGAAATTGCCTAAAATGTGAAGTTGATTTCTAGTAAAATTTTAGAGTTGTTTGCTTAACAGATGACGCATGAGCATTTGGGAAATGATGCAGGGATCTGCGACTCAACATGGCGTAACTAAGAAAATTGATTCCTCAGTCATGTATCTTTTTTTTTTTAAATAGGGTTAAATACATTGCTAGTCCATAAATCTGTTTATTGTAACAGTAAATATGCCAAAGAATCTAATGATTTGTGTTCATTTGATCATACCTTATTTTAATCTTGTTTTGTTCTTTTACATATCTCTCTTCCCCACTGGGCTCCTTTGTAGTGCCGATGTTAGCACAATTTCTGGCACATAATTTCACATTCAAAATGTTTATGTAAATTGAATCAAGAGATATCTCTGGATAGAAGATAAAAAATATAGGTTGGATAATAGTAAGTATAACTGAATTTTAGGCTGATTGAACAGTAATAACCAAAAGTATTAATGAATGTAATTTTACGTTTGGCAACTACTAAGTGTTTGATAACTAACCATTGAAGAAATTATGTCAACATGAAGCTAGTTAAGTGTCACAACAATTTTTGGTCTGACATTATTCAATATTTATATAATAACTTGGATATAGAAGATTAACTTCTCCATTGCTTAATGTGACTTTATTTTAAAGATGACAAAATAAAGATTCAAATTTATTCCAGTGCCCTAGAAGCCCAGTAGAAAACCAAGCAGGTGAAATTTAATAAGGATATATGTAAATAGTATTTGAAGACAACATGGCTCAGTGACAAATGAAAAATATCAGGTGGCAGATATGGACATTAGCCTTTTTGCCTCCTATTATTGATTCTCTATGAAAACTATCTATCCCTTCCCACTCTTCCTCCATGTGGTTCAGGTGGGGCTGAATCCACCCCTCAGGTCTGGCCCACCAAAACACTCCAGTCTCCCAGCCAGTATGTTCAGTTCAGAGATAGGCGCATGACCCAAGACAGAAGAGCGATAATCAGGCTGAGATTTTTAATGTTCACCATGCTCTGCTATTAGTTGTATATTCTCTATTTGGGGATGATGTGCTCAGGGCAGTTCATCTAAAAAAGTAGTAGAGGTTCTTGGGCTCATTTCCTAATAAAACCATCCTTAGCTCTTTTTAAAGACAAGTATACGTGACTCTAAGGGTAGAGGAAGAAAACTATTGGGAGGTGTGTGTATGTGTGTGTGTGTGTGTGTATGTGTGAGAGAGAGAAAGAGAGAGACAGAGAAAGAGCGAAAGAGAGGGAGAAAGAAAATCACTTATGCCATCACTTGAACGCTTGAAACCAGACACATCTGAAATCTCTCCCTGGACGTTTCATTTATACACAAAGCCACCATACAACTACACAGGCTGTGTACTGCACAGCCTGCACAATCATATGTGGCAATTTTGTTTATATAAGCAAATAAATTGTCTTTTTTCCTTGACAATACGCAAAGTTCCATGTGTCTAAGAAATGAGGCCCATTACAATGTTTTGCTAAGCAGCATCTGCCTAAGAATCATCTTACTCCAGGTACACACTGAGGTCCATAAAAGCATGGTAGAAGCCATGCAATTAGAATTTAGTCTTTTTCAGGAGTTTTGTCTTTACATTGAGTTAGGTCAAATTTTGGAGCAAAGCTTCTCCTATCTCCTTCCCCTAATCCTCACTCCTCCCCCTAATCCTCAATCCTCCCCACCTCTGCAAGAGGAGGAGGGCAGCAAAATAATTAAATAATTCTTTGGAGCAAATTTCCAGAGTGAGGCACAAAGTAAAGTGCTATCCTACTTACCCTCTGAAAGATTCATAAGTTGAATGTTATTCACATTTATAGGCTTGAAAAGAAGCTACTGAGAACTGAGTGGAGAGAGGTGAGGGGCCTACTCATCTGACATTTAAGTCAATTTCAAGTTTAGAGAGGATATCTGAAGATTTAAAATAAGCGGATCTTGTGCTCCAGTACATAACAGCTTTTAGGACATTGTGATTTGGTCAGTCATCTGAGTGACTGGTCCTATCTTAGGGAGAGACAGAAGTGGGAGAAAGAAAAAGCAGTACCATCTACCTGATAAATGCTACACCCCCCCCCCCGGCCATCTTTCTTTTCTTTTCAGAGACAGCATGCACGTGTCCACATGAGCGGGGCGGGGGTTGCGGGTGGGCAGAGGGAGAGGAAGAGAGAAAATCTTAAGCAGGTTGCACACCCAGCATGGAGCCTGACTCTAGGCTAGATCTCACAACGCTGAGATCATGATCTGAACTGAAATCAAAACTTGTGGGGCGTCTGGATAGCTCAGTCAGTTAAGCATCTCCCTTTGGCTTGGGTCATGATCCCAGAGTCCTGGAATTGAGCCCCACATTGGGCTCCCTGCTCAGTGGGTTGCCTGCTTCTCCCACTACCTCTGCCGCTCCCACTGTTTACGCGCTCACATGCGCACGCACTCCTTCTCTCAAATAAATATATGTTAAAAAAAGAAGAGCTGGACACACAAGTGCCCCCATCCCCTCTCATTCTTAAACTAATTCCCTAAGAATATCACCCTCATCTTTGAAAATTCCCAAACCAAATCTCTTTCCACCAAAATACCACCAATTGGATTCTTTAGGGTTCTCCCTACTTTAATGAATTTAAAAGCAAACTTCTGAGGTTACTCTTCCTAATTTTGAGTAAGGAACTCCAAAGATGTTCATCTTAGTATCTATCCCACCACCAAGTGCCCTATCCACAACAGAAACTCAATAAATGTGTAACAGACGAAGGAAAACACTTTTCATTTGGCCAAACAGCCCTTCATAGCACCAATGATTTCTCAAAACACTGTAACAATCATTACCTTTTTTCTTATTTTTACAGCCTTAATACATTTATTTCATTGAAAGGCTAGTTAGCTTTGGGGAGTTTAGACCCCAATACGTTACAGAACAGGAATGATCTATCTCTGCCAGATATTAAAGAGACTCAGATTCAGGGGTTTGCAGTTACAAATGAATACAAGTCTCTTGGTGTTGAAATGCATTTATACTTGGCAAATCATTGCTTCTTGTTTTTAGAATAAAAGCTTCTTTAAAAGGCTCAAAAGCTTCTTTGACATCAACCAGCTTATAAAAAACACCATTTTGATTATTTAAATTTAAATGAATCAAAAACACATGGGTTAAATTTCCCTTAAAATACATATGGTTTTTAAAATGAGAGGAAAAGGTGCTTGGCAAAAAGCAGCTTGGATTTTATTGAACCCAAAACTTTTCAAAAACAGTTTAAACTGCTTGATGAGCCCAAACCATCGTTATTTAAATAATGATTTTTAAAAAATGAAAGCCAAAAATGTATTTAATAAAAATACTCAAATTCTGACCTTCTATAAAATATTGTTAATAAACAATTTGACTTTAAGAGAGCTCATACAATTTACTTAATGGATTCCACAGACTTACAGAATTCTTTGAAATTGTGACCCAAGAAAATTACATATGGCCTAATATCTTCAAACCTGTTCTTTTTTGTGAGCTATAGATTATCTTTAGTCTCTTTAAAGCATGGCAACATGCATTATTATTGGAAACACTCCCAGACAAACCTGACACTTTGTAAAGCTGTTTGGAAGGACCTATTAGCTGTTATGTTTTGTTGTCATCTACTTAAAAAAAATTGTTAATTAATCCAAATTGCTTGGCTGATACCATCCAGTTCTCTTTATCCTTCACCACTATTCCCTTCCGTTCTTATCCTATTTCCCCCCCCCTCAACCAAAGAGTCTCTGAGATTATTTTCTCTAGGGGCACCTGGGTGGCTCAGTTGTTAAGCGTCTGCCTTCGGCTCAGGGTGTGATCCTGGCATTCTGGGATGGAGCCCCACATCAGGCTCCTCCGCTCGGAGCCTGCTTCTTCCTCTCCCACTCCCCCTGCTTGTGTTCCCTCTCTCACTGGCTGTCTCTATGTCAAATAAATAAAATAAAATCTTTAAAAAAAAACTTAAAATTAAAAAAAAAAGATTATTTTCTCTAGGAAAATATCCATGGTGTTAATTTCACAGATTCATCATAACTCAGGGAGAAAAAAATGCCCCTGTTTTCTACAGTCAGTGTCCCCAAACATAATTAAATGTATACACTATTTGCTTTATTGGGTTAGGCCTATTGGTGGTATAAAGGTAGGTACAGACATTCAATATTTCACGGGGGGGAGGGCTAAGTGAAATTTGAATTGACTATAGGCTCTCAAAAATGGCAAAAAGTTAATCTGGAAGTAGACTGTGATTTCTGGTCTTTTTTATCTACCAATAGCATCCTCTCCTTATCTTTTTCCTGCCACTCTTCCTCCTAGTTGAGGTTATTGTTGAGGAGAGAAGCCTTTTTAAAATTTGAGACATGTATCCATAGGGCTGGCCAACACAAGCCCCATTTTGCAGAGAGCATCACTATATATGATGTGTGTAGGAGTGGGTATATAATGTATATGTGTGTTGGGGGGAATGTATAATGTGTGTGTGCGTGCGTCTGTGTGTGTGTGTGTGTATGTGTGTGTGTGTGTGTGTGTGTGTGTGTGTGTGTTGGCTTAACTTATGTTGCAATACCAAGAAATCTTAAAATCTCAGTGACCTAGCCAGGAAACACACACACACACACACACGTTTATTTCTTGCTTCTACTATTCATCTGTCACTGGCCACCTGTGGCTTTGTGCTTTATTTTCTTCATTCTAGGGCCCCAACTGAAAAAACAGCTCCCTACCCGGGACATTACGTAGTCTGTGGCAAGGGAAAATAAAGAGGGCAAAGCCACATAATGGCTTTTAAAGCTCTTGCTTGGATACAGCAATATCATTTTCATCCATGTTTCATGTTGGCCAAAGTAAGTCACCTAACCAGGTTTGACATTAAACTCCATAGGAAGAGGGTATTTTGAAGAATGATATACCCACCACACTATATGTAGACCCAGTTCTGGCATCATAGTTCCAATATGACCAAAGGTACATCTTAGGTCTATTCTTCAAAGGGTTTGAGAATTCATATTTCAAAACTATATCAAAACTCTTTTAGGGTTAAGTCAATGAGGTGTTATAGAGCTGATTACTGGATACTTTTGTACAGGAAAGGATTTCTCCTTGGACTGCTGCTTTCCCACTAGTACCTTAATTGTTCCATAGCACAATGTTGCTGTGTGAAATTTTTATACTTGTCATCTCCAGTATCCTATCTTAACACTAATTTTTCCCTTAAGAAGCTTAAATTTAATTAAAGTCAATAAAACCCTAGACTAAAAAAACCTCTATTTTTCCAATGTTGCTAATTTAAATTTTCTCCTCAAGAATCATTATTATGCCAAACTGAACTTATTTTATGTTTACACTATTCTTTAGGTACTTCTATGGGGCTGTTTTTCTAAAGCAACGAAAAGTACTCTTTTTTCCCCCTTTTTCCACAACTCATCAAAGTTTAACTGATTTTATTCATTTGCCTTGGAAAAAAAAACCCCATCTTTTTGGCTCAAAGAAGCATGGAAAATTTTAGCCCCAAAGGAATATTTTGGAAGACAGTTGTATAAACAAAAGAAAAAAAGAACTTGGATTAAAAAGGATTTTTACATTTAACTACAACAAACCAGCTCATTTAGGGCCATAGAATAAACTAGGGCCAGAGAATAAACACAGAAAACATAAGTTTGTTCTTAGTGATGATAACAATAAAGATAGCTAACAATATATTTAACACTATTAATAACCATGAAGTAGCTTTTATTGCACACTTACTGGGTATATTATCTCATTTAATCCTCATATCAATCATATGAGGTACTTTTATTACCCCTATTTTACAAAAACGAAAATCAAAGATTTGAGAGATCAAAAAATGCAACCAAATTTGCATAGTGAAGGAAACCACCAACAAAATGAAAAGGCTACCTACTGAATGGGAGATGTTTACAAATGATATATCCTATAAGAGGTTAATATCCAAAATATATAAAGAATTTATATAGCTCAACACACACAAACACACAAAAACCACTCAAATAGTCCATTGAAAAATGGGCAGAGGACCTGAATAGACACTCTTCCAAAGAAGACATATAGATGGCAAATAGACACAAGAAAAGATTCTCAACATCACTAATCATCAGGGAAATGTAAATCAAAACTACCATAATATATCACCTTATACATGTCATAATGACTAGAATCAAAAAGACAAGAAATAACAAGTGTTGGTGTGGATGTGGAGAAAAAGGAACCTTCAAGATCTGTTGGTGAGAATGTAAATCAGCATAGCCCCTGTGGAAAACAATATGTAGGTTCCTCAAAAAAATTAAAAATAGAAATACCATATGATCCAGAAATTCCCACTACCACTACAAAGAATTGAAACACTACCAGAAAATGAAAACACTAATTCAAAAAGATATATGCACCCTAAGCTTGCTACAGCATTATTTACAATAGCCAAGACATGGAAGCAACCTGTGTCCACTGAGAAATGAACGGATAAAGAAAATGTAAGATCTATATTTATATCTATATATATGTTTGTGAGTGTATATATATGTATATATATATATATATATAAAGGAATATCTGTATTATATATAATATATACATATTATATACATTACATATATGTATTATATATTATATATTCATATATTATATATGTATTATATATAATATATATAGGAATATTATATATATATATATATATATATATATATATATATATATATATATATAGGAATATTGTACAGCCATAAGAAAGGTTGAGATCTGGCTTTTTGTGACAACATGGTTGGACCTAGAATATAGTATGCTAAGTAAAATAAGTCAGACTGAGAAAGACAAATACTGTATTTCCACTCATACTTAGAATCTAAAAAATGAAACAAAGGAACAAACAAAAAAGCAGAAACAGACCTATAAATACTGAAAACAAACTAATGGTTGCCAGAGGGCAGAGGTGTGGGGGATGGGCAAAGGGGACTGGGAGACACAGGCTTCCAGTTTTGGAATGAATAAATCATGGGGATAAAAGGTACAGCATAGGAAATGCAGTCAAAAGTATTGTAATAGGGTTGTATGGTGACAGGTGGTAGCTACATTCGTGGTGGTGAGCATAGCATAACATATAGGTTTACTGAATCACTATGTTGTACACCTGAAACTAATGTAACACTGTGTGTAAACTACACTTCAATAAAATAAAAAAATAAAATAAAACTTTCCAAGTACCTACCAGTTGATTTATAATGCAATAATGGAAAACCACTTCTAAAAAGCAAACAAAGAAACATACTGACCTGTATTTTTAAAAAAGAGAAATGCAACCAAGATTTCAAAGTGAGTATATGGTTGAATAGGTTCAACTAAGTCTAGAATCTAAAACTAACCACTATCCCAGTGGTTCTCAAAAGCCGGCCACACCAGCAGGAACAGCAGCAGTAACACCTGTGAACTTGCTAGAATCCACACTGTTGGCCTCAACAACTGAGGCAGCAATCAGGAATTTCTAGGGGTGTTTCAACAATCTGTGCTCTAACAATACAAACCTTCTGGGTAATACTGAAAGTTTGATACACACTATATTCTATGCTTCTTCCAACAATACTTTTTACCATAAACTTAGTCTTTCACCTTTTCATTTTATTATTGAGATATACATACAGTAAAGAGTATGAAGTATACTGTCTCCTGATTTAGACATGTCTAAGAATTTTTGTATGTTTGTCAGTTTCTGTGAATGTTATGTTGGTTAATGTTGGATTTTGCTCCCTTTCTTTAAAGAATGTTTATTAGTTCTGGTAGACTGTTAAATTAGTTGCATTTTATTTTAGTTTGATCTTTATGAGAATTGTTTTAAGAATTTTTTAGAGTGGGTCTACAGCAGCTGTTACTGCAGGGATAGTTTAGCCCCACCATAATACAGGTGATCCTTCCAGGATCTTTATTGAATATTCCAATTAACTAGTGAGGAATCTCCAATTTGGCTGGTGGGAACTCAAACAATTCCAAGTCCTCTGTGAATTCTGAGCAGTTTAGTTCATGGCTCTGTTGCTCTTTTCCTGAGCTCAGAGAGTTTTCTCCTATGTGTGCAGACCTTAGTGTTAAGCAAAACCCCAAGGGGGAACACTACATAGATTTCTGAAGCTTCTTCTGTTTAGCTGCCTCCCTTCTGGAATTCTTCCCTGCAACTTCCAGCCACCTCAGATTCCTTGAACTCTCATCTCTATGTCTTCAATTCAGCAAAGTTGCTGTGTTCTCTTTGACAACCTTCTTCCTATTCTACCATTCAGAACGTGCCTCAAAACTAAACTGGGGTGATCACTTGGCTCAGTTTATTTATTTTCCTTCTCTTGGGGGCCGCAGTCCTGTACTGTCTGTTGTTTAGTGTCTGAAAAAATAAATATTCATGTATTTTGTAGAATCATCCATGTGGTTCCTTTTTTCTTCTTTCTTTTTTTTTCCCCACATGGTTTAAATGAAAAAGTAAATCTTGTGCCTATTACTCCTTCATGAACAACAACAGAATTTCACCATGCATTTTTTTAAAAGATTTTATTTATTTATTTATTTTAGAGGGAGAGTGGGGAGGGGCAGAGGGAGAGAGTGAATCTCAAACAGACTCCTTGGTGAGCGCAGAGTCCAATGCGAAGCTTGATCTCATAACACAGATCATGACCTAAGCCGAAATCAAGAGTCAGATGCTTAACCTACTGAGCCACCCAGGTGCCCCAATGGTGAAATTTTTTAAAACTTCACTTTAGGAGAAGAATATCAATTTTCACCACTTATTGTCATTATGAGTCATCACAGTGAGGGAAGAAAGATATGAGAATTGGAAATGAGAAGGCAACATATTGTTTTCACATTCTGTGAAACATCAAAGAACGTACAGACAAATCACTAGATAAAATAGGGGAGTTTAGCAAGGTAGAATAAACAATAAATAAGAAAAAAAGTCAAAAGAAAAATGGACAGAGGATTTGACCAGACACTTTACAAGAAGAGGAAAAACAAGTGGCCGATAAATATATTGAAGGATGCTCAACCTTATTAGGAATCAGAAGACTTCAAATTAAGAACATGCTGAATTATGATTTCGCACTCACCTGGCTGGCCAAAAGCAAAAAGTCTGATAAACTAAAAGAGTCTCTCAAGTAGATTTCTTTTTTTTTTTGTTATGTTTTTTTATTATATATGTTAGTCACCATACAGTACATCCCTGGTTTCTGATGTAAAGTTCGATGATTCATTAGTTGCGTATAACACCCAGTGCACCATGCAATACGTGCCCTCCTTACTACCCATCACCAGCCTATCCCATTCCCCCACCCCCCTCCCCTCTGAAGCCCTCAGTTTGTTTCTCAGAGTCCATAGTCTCTCATGCTTCATTCCCCCTTCTAATTACCCCCCCTTTCTTTATCCCTTTCTTCCCCTACTGATCTTCCTAGTTCTTATGTTCCATAGATGAGAGAAATCATATGATAATTGTCTTTCTCCGCTTGACTTATTTCACTTATCATTATCTCCTCCAGTGCCATCCATGTTGCAGCAAATGTTGAGAACTCGTTCTTTCTGATAGCTGAGTAATATTCCATTGTATATATGGACCACAACTTCTTAATCCAGTCATCTGTTGAAGGGCATCTCGGTTCCTTCCACGATTTAGCTATTGTGGACAATGCTGCTATGAACATTGGGGTGCATATGGCCCTTCTCTTCACTACGTCTGTGTCTTTGTGGTAAATACCCAGTAGTGCAATGGCTGGGTCAATTTTTAACTTTTTAAGGGACCTCCACACTGTTTTCCAAAGTGGCTGTACCAACTTGCGTTCCCACCAACAATGTAGGAGGGATCCCCTTTCTCCACATCCTCTCCAACAATTGTTTCTTGCCTTGTCAATTTTTGCCATTCTAACTGGCGTAAGGTGGTATCTTAGTGTGGTTTTGATTTGAAATTCCCTGATGGCTAATGATTTTGAACATTTTTTCATGTGTCTGTTAGCCATTTGTATGCCATCATTGGAAAAATGTCTGTTCATATCTTCTGCCCATTTTATGATTTGTTTGTTTCTCACGTATTGAGTTTGAGAAGTTCTTTGTAGATCTTGGATACCAGTCTTTTATCTGTAGCAACATTTGCAAATATATTCTCCCATTCCGTGGGCTGCCTCTTAGATTTTTTGACTGTTTCCTTGGCTGTGCAGAAGCTTTTTATCTTGATGAAGTCCCAAAAGTTCATTTTATCTTTTGTTTCTCTTGCCTTTGGAGATGTGTCATGAAAAAGGTTGCTTTGGCCGATGTCGTAGAGAGTGCTGCCTACGCTCTCCTCTAGGATTTTGATGGATTCCTGTCTCACATCGAGGTCTTTCATCTATTTGGAGTTCATCTTTGTGTATGGTGTGAGAGAGTGGTCAAGTTTCATTCTTTTGCATGTAGCTGTCCAATTTTCCCAGCACCATTTATTGAAGAGACTGTCTTTTTTCCACCGGATGTTTTTTCCTGCTTTATCAAAGATTAGTTGCCCAAAGAGCCGAGGGTCCATTTCTGGGTTCTCTATTCTGTTCCATTGGTCTATGTGTCTGTTTTTGTGCTAGTACCATGCTGTCTTTGTGATCACAGCTTTGTAGTACAGCTCGAAATCCGGCATTGTGATGCCCCCAGCTTTGTTTTTCCTTTACAATAGTTCCTTGGCGATTCGGGGCCTTTTCTGGTTCCATACAAATATAAGAACTCTTTGTCCCAGTTTTTTGAAAAATGTCATTGGTATTTTGATCGGGATAGCATTGAAATTGTAGATTGCTCTGGGAAATTCTACCAAACATTCAAAGAAGAAATAATACCTATTCTCCTAAAGCTATTTCAAAAAATAGAAACAGAAGGAAAGCTACCAAACTCATTCTATGAGGCCAATATTACCTTGATCCCCAAACCAGGCAAAGACCCCATCAAAAAACGAGAATTACAGACCGATTTCCCTAATGAATATGGATGCCAAAATCCTCAACAAGATCCTGGCTAATAGAATCCAACAGTACATTAAAAGGATTATCTATCATGACCAAGTGGGATTCATCCCTGGGATGCAAGGGTGGTTCACCATTCGCAAATCAATCAGTGTCATAGATTTTATCCAGAAAGAAAAATTCAAAAATCATATGATTCTCTCAATAGATGCAGAAAAAGCATTTGACAAAATACAGCATCCTTTCCTGATTAAAACCCTTCAGAGTGTAGGGATAGAGGGTACATTCCTCAATCTCATAAAAACCATCAATGAAAAGCCTACAGCAAATATCATTCTCAATGGGGAAAAGCTGGAAGCCTTTCCCTTAAGATTAGGAACACGACAAGGATGCCCACTCTCGCCACTATTATTCAACATAGTACTAGAAGTCCTTGCAACAGCAATCAGACAACAAAAAGGGATCAAAGGTATCCAAATCGGCAAAGAAGAAGTCAAAATGTCTCTCTAAGCAGATGACATGATACTCTATATGGAAAACCCAAAAGAATCCACTCCCAAACTATTAGAAGTTATAGAGCAATTCAGTAATGTGGCAGGATACAAAATCAATGCTCAGAATTCAGTTGCATTTCTATACACGAATACTGAGACTGAAGAAAGAGAAATTAGGGAATCCATCCCATTTACAATAGCACCAAAAACCATACGTTACCTTGGAATTAACTTGACCAGAGACGTAAAGGATCTATATCTAGAAACTATAAATCACTCTTGAAAGACATTGAAGAAGACACAAAAAGATAGAAAAATATTCCATGCTCATGGATCAGAAGATTTAACATAGTTAAAATGTCCATGCTACCCAGAGCAATCTCACCATGCATTTTTAGAAAGGCATTGATAAGCTGATTACAAAACTTATCCTAAAAGCAAAGGATAAGAACAGCCAATACAATTTTGAAAAAGAACAAAGGTGGAAGACTTACACTACCTTGTTTCAAGATGAACTATGAAGATACAATGTGGTATTAGTATGAGAATAGATAATGCATTTTCAACCCCAAGGAGGTAGAAATTGGTTCTTGGAAGAAAATATTCTTATTCTTTTCACATATAAAGCACACGTATATCTACAGTGCATAAATTAATACACAATATGCATCTGATGTTAAAAGTTCATGGGAGAAAGGGAGGATTAGGAATAAAAGTTTCTAGGAAGACTTGTTAGGGAGGTAATAATAAAAGGTTAAGAAACACTGGAGTGGACAATTAGATAAACAGAGCAGAAGAGAAAGTCCAGAAATAGACTCACATTCAGTAGCCAACTGAATTCTAGTCAAGCCACCAATGAGAAAAGTGTTTTTAACAAATACTGAACTAGATATTCACAAGGATGAAAATGAACCTCAACTTCTATCTTACTCCACCCCCCAAAACACACTCACAATCACTCATCGTTCAAAATACAAAACTTGGAAACCTAAAGTTTCTCTAAGAAAATACTGGAGAATATCTTCACCTAAATTTGGGAAGATAAAAATAAAGATTTTTTTTTTTTTAGAACACGAAAGTACTAACCTTAAAAAAATATTGATAAGTTAAACACTTCATCTCCACTAAGAGATCAATAAACAAGTCACAGAGCATCAGAAACATCTGCAACATATATATCTGATGAAGGAATCATATATAGAACATACAAAGAACTCCTATAAGAACAACAATTAAAAAAACAATAACAATTAAAAATTGAGCAAAAGACAATGACTTAAGTAAAAAGGAAACTACAATAAGAACAAGAAGATGCTCAATAGCATGAGTAATCATGAAAATCTAACAAGACACTCTTTACCTTCACTAGAATTGTTAAAACAAAAGTGACTGATAGTACCAAATGCAGGCAAATATGTGGAGTGACGAGGACACTCATGCATTGCTCTTAGAAGTGTAAAATGGAACAAACTCTTTGGAAAACAAGTTTTCAGTTATTTATAAAGTTAAGCATATATTTACACTATGACCCAGCAATTCCACTCAGGTATTCACCCAAGAACAATGAATACAAATGTTCACAGTAGTTTCTCAACTGAGGGTAAGTCTTGACACTCCCCTGCCCCTCAGTCAAAGAACACTGGCAATGTCTGGAGACATTTTTTATTGCCACTACTGAGGAGTACTAGCATCTAGTAGGTAGAAGCCAGGGATCCTGCTAAAAACCTTACAATGCACAAGGCAACCCCCAACAAAAAAGATTTCCCACACCTAAAGTCAATAGTTCTGAAGTTGAGAAAAAATAGTCTACACCAAAAGTTGAAAATGAATTTTTTTAAATTAATGTTTAAATAGCCTTATTCTTAGAAGCTCCTAACTGAAAAATCCCAAATGTCCCCCAGCAGGTGACTGGATAAGCAAATTGTGGTGAATGTATGAAGAGCAATCTGTAATATAAAAAAGCAAGCTATTAACATATGCAACAATATGGATGAATTTAAAAAGCATTTTGTGGAAAAAAAAAAGCAAGACATAAAACAGCACATCTATTTGATTCCATTTATATGAATGTCTAGGAAAGACAAAACGGAGAGCAGATCAGCAGTTTCCTAGAACTCAGGTGGAGAGTGGTAACTGTAAAGTAGCATGAGGGAACTTTGGCGAATGATAAAAATGTTTTATATCTCAATTGTGGTGGTGGATACATTGGAGTCTACGTTTTTCAAACTTATTGAAATATACACTTAATATGTGTGCACTTTATTCCATGTTAATTTTGCCTCAATAAAGTTTATTTTTAAAAAATAGTCTTCAGGGATTGTGTTGCATTTATAGATCAATTTGGGAAGAATGGATATCCCAAAATACTGAGTCTTTAATCCACAGGTATGGCTTATCTACCCATTTAGTTCCTTAATTTCTCTAAGAAAAGTTTTATAATCTCTAGAAGTTTTATGTATCTTTGCTAGATTTATTACTAGATATTGATGATGCTATTGTAAATGATATTTCAAAAATTCCCACATGTTGTTATGTCTGTCTGCTTTAACCTTACAAAGTTGTGGAGAACTAATGATATGAGATTTTAAAATGCTCTTAATAGGTATAGCAGCACTATTTCAAAAACGTGGATGAAGAGATCTGGTCTTTTTATAAGATGTGTTTCAGCAAACATTATGCATTATATTTTTTATGATGTCAGCTAGGTTTCCAGTACATTTACTGGATACAGCTAATACACCAAAGTGTATTAGGTCACAAC
The DNA here is from genome assembly GCF_024610735.1 of Ursus americanus. Classification (NCBI taxonomy): domain Eukaryota; kingdom Metazoa; phylum Chordata; class Mammalia; order Carnivora; family Ursidae; genus Ursus; species Ursus americanus. Next base: position 65,635,542 of record NC_142129.1, read on the forward strand.
ACTTGTATAGTGAGGTGGCCTCACTAAGACCATGGTATTTAGTGTGATAGTCATGGGGGTTCCCTGCTCATATCCCCCTTCAAGAAGCAGCTTCCCATTCATCTGCAGGGATCATGGTTAGTTAACAGCTTCTAGCTGCAGAGCCTTCAGTATTCTCCTCAGCTTTTGAGCTGAAGCCACATCTTCCTGAAGTCTTCTGCCAATGACTGGCATGGCAAGGGTATTAGGGCCTGGCCATTCTGCCAAAATCAGTCTCCACAAGCCAGTTTTCTGTGCTTGGAAGCTCCCTGCTGGGTGGGCCAAGACCTTGTTGGATTTCTATCATGGTCTGAAGCTCTTCCTGCTGAATTCAGTTTCCCCAGACCCCTTTCCTTATATAGGTGTCAAAACCACATTTTAGTCTGAAGGCTTTCCCTGGCCCTTTCCCTCCTTTATCTTTCCTAACTTGTATTCCTCCTCCACTCCCTGGCCTCCCAATACCACTTGAACTCCACTTCATCTCAACATCTGCTTCTCATAGGCTGCAAATGACAATTTCACAATATGTTCAAAGAAATTAGAATTTTTGCTTCAGTTATCCCTGCCTTCAAGCCCACCAAATTTTAACATTTCTTTTACACTGAAATGGCCTTTCTCTTCCCTTGAGCGTAAAGGCTCTTCCGCTTCTTAAGCATTTATATCCAACTGTGTGGCACAAACTACCTCAGTTTGGGGGTTATTGTGTGAGATTCCTCCTCTTTTTCCAGAAGGGAGCTCTGAAGGGTTCTTATGAACATATTACAAATCTCATCCAATGAGTCTTTCTTGTACATGGATCCTTAGCTCTCTTCCCAAAGACTACATTTTGTATTACCAATGAGTCAATTTATAGCAGCATAGCTCCCAAATTAATATCTCTTCCTATCATGCTACAAAACCACTCTCTTGTTGGCTGGGAACACTGTTGAGTTTTCTATCTTTCTTCATAGGAAGGCTTTTTTTTCTCTTTTTTTCCAAAAAAAACCCCAAAAACAAAAAAAAACAAAAAACACTGCCAATTCTTTATGCTTGGTTTGAGTTGTAAGGCTAAGATTAAGAAAGGGAAAAAAACAGTATTTTTCTCTTCAAAAGTTCTTTCTTTAATGGAATATGTTGTTTGAAGGCTTTTGTCCAAGTCTCTGGGGTCTATAGAAGTAGAAGATTTCTGGATTTCTCATCGCTCACTGATTTTCTGAAAATGCCTGAGACATATAGTGGTTCTTATTTAGACTCTAACAACATTGCCTTGCTCTCCTTCCATTCCTGTGTGGTCTTTTCAGGAAAGAGTAATTGCCTTGTGGCTTCCCCACTACCATTCATTCATTCAACAAATATTTATTCAACGCCTACCATGTGCCAGGCATTTTAATGCATATTTCACTTTATTAGACAAAATAAAACTAAAAAGCAAAATTAAAGCATAGCACAATCATCATGAAAATTTTAAAACTTGGAATAAAAAAGGTTTTTTGTTTTGTTTTATACCAACAGGTCAATGGGAGGTTGTATAAAGTGGGGGTGGTAGGGAAAGGAGTTAGATAATCTGTTGTTCACTTCATGCTTTGTAGTGCAGAAGCTTCTATGCCAAACTGCATCTCAAAAATCACTTATCCAAATGGAGCTCCTGATATGCACAGTATTTGTATATCCTGATATTTAAGTATTATCCTGATATTTAAGTAAATGTAAACTCCATAGATGCCACTCAAAAAATATTTGTTGAGTGAGTGAATCTAAGATAATATTAGCAAACTGCCAGAGATGAATGTATTTTGTTTTTTTATTGTTTATATACCGCAAGTTCAAAGTCATCTCATTTTTGTTTTTAAACAAAATCAAAATCAATGCTTTATAAAATTTATACGCATAGCACCTTACCCTATACTTAGAAGTCCTACTTTTAAAAGTCTCTGTAGGAGATTCTGTAATTCTCTCAGTAACTCCAATATTTAATTCTCATTATCAAAACCTTTTTTTATTCCAGGGCATCATGATGGTCTGAATGTTTGTGTACCCTCAACATTCATATGTTGAAATCCTAACGCCCATGGTATTGGTATCAAGAGGTAGGGCCTTTCGGAGGTGCTTGGGTCATGAGGGTGGAATCCATATGAATGGGATTAGTGCCTTATAAAAGAGACCCGAGAGAGATCCCTTGCCCCCTTCTGCCTTGTGAGGATACAAGAAGTCTGCAACCTGGAAGAGGGCCCTCAGTAATGCTGCTGGCACCCTGATCTCAGACTTCCAACCTCCAGAACTGTGAGAAATAAATTTCTGTTGTTTATTACCCACCCACTCCGTGGTATTTTATTAGAGCTGCCTGAATGGATTAAGACACTATCTAAGACCTTTAGGCCTTTTTTAGACCTATTTCTTTGTGTCTGTTTTCAGTGAAAATGAGTAAAATTGGCACCTTTGTGAATTATTCTCTTCTCCAAATCGAATCATTCCAGTTCCCCTAATTCTGTGTTCAAGATTGGATTCACCAACTCTGTAGTCAGCAACTTTGTGGCTCTTCTGTCACTCATGCTCAAGATCTGTATCCTTTTTAGTGATGAATTCTCTTTTGGGCACAAGCTTTGATAATTCAAAGAACATTCCAGTGAGACAAACGGAGAAAAACACATACCCCTTCTTACTTGCCACCACAAACTGGCCTCAAAATTAACGCAAGGAAAGAGTTTGCTTAATATCAAGTAGGAACAAAATTTAAAAGTCATGCCAAAAGCACACACATAAATATTGTTAAGCAGATCCATCTACATCACCATGCCCTTGCTCAAGCCCCACCCTCTCCTGGCCTGACTTCTACAGCAGCCACCCTAATAGTCCTATCTCATAACAGTCTCTTCAAGTTTTCCTCCACACTGCTCATAATTATCTCAGAAAAAAAATCTAGATTCTTCTGGGTGGTCTAGAAGGCCTTTCTTGATCTGGCTTCAACTCTCTGTCCAACCTAACTCACCATCTAATCTTCCCTGGCCTTGTACTTCAGATTCCAGTTACTGAACTGACTATGGAGTTTCCTGAGTAGACCACAACCTCATACTTAATTGTTTCTGTTTATGATGTTTTCTTTGTCTAGACTATCTTCTCCCAACTTATCTGATTTTAATCATCTCAGGGAGGTGTGGTCTCTGAAGGGCTTCAATATGGAATATCCCTCTTCCCTACCATCAGTTCTGAATAAATTGAAAAATAAAATAAAGGATGGGAGGGCTGGAGATCAAAATAGTACTCTGCTTAACTATTGGAGCCCTGATTGGAGGTCACGGCTTTAGGTGTGTGAACCTGGTGAGGATGCTAATGAAGAACCCTGGAGTTGGGCAGCTCACCAGCTGAAGTGGTGGGACTGGATGGGACTAAGCTTCGCCCATGACTAAGGAAAACCCTACGGAAGACCCTACCCTGGTGACCAAGGGGGACCCTAGAGAAGCACTGTCACATGTATACCCTGAAGGCAGCAGATCCCAAGAGGAGAAAAAGAGAAACTGAGCCTGTTAAGCCCAGGGATCTTTTGTAAACTTTCCCATCAGGCCAGTCACTTCACTTTCTTTAGGACAGAGTAAACAAGTAAAGAGGCAAGGAGAGGCCAGGAATGTGAATGTGCTTTTAAAAATCCTTCTGCATGGACACTAGAAGTGGGAGAAAGGCAGTCCCGATATTCTTCATGCCTTACTCCAATGTTTATTCCTGTGTGTTTCCTTCCCTAGTTTTTGCTAAGAGATTTAGAGGCTCTTTACTCTAGTCAGTGGTTTCAGCTAGGGGTGATTTCCACCCCCCTCCCAGCAGGGTACGTCTGGCAATGTCTGGAGACATTTTTGGGTATCTCAACTGAAGTGGGGGTGCTACCAGTGGTTAGTAGGTAAGGCCAGGGATGCTGCTAAACATCCTACAATGCATGGGATAGCTCCCAAAATAAAGAATTATCCAGCTCAAAATGCCAAGTCTGGGAAACTTTGCCCTACACATATACTGCTCCTAATCTGCACTTTTCTATCCTTACCTCCTTAAAGTCCCAAAAGGCACATTATGTGTTTCAATTTTGGATTCCCAATACCTACTAGGTATTCAGTAAACACTTGTTGAAAGACTTAAGAATGAATGAGCCAGGTCAATAGCATTAAAACTACAATAAAATAGTCAACTAACCCTCTGGATGACCTAGAGATCATTTATACCCTTAGGGTTGCTAATTTGGAGGCTGAATGCATGGTGTCTGTGAACTTCTAAAATTCTATGTAAAACGGTGTGTGTTCTTATTTGTATTCTTCTGAGTAGAAACACTAGATTTTGCCAGATTTTGAAAGAAGTCTGCTACTCCAACAATATTAAAAACCACATTTAAGATGTCAGTTAAAAAAACTCATACCATGAGAATCAGCGCATCAGCCCCTCTTTCTAGGAAAGGTCTGGCCATACCCGTTTGTCATGAAAGGATTACCTTGTGGTTCTGACTCATTATACCCAAATTAAAGAATCACAGGTGCTTGTTTTTATGCCCAGAGCCTCCTGCCTTTGACTTTCTCATTGTTCTATTACTGTTCATGACCCTTAGGTCACATTTGCTGTGCTGACACATAGATAGACTTCAAATATTGTAACCGGGGCATTTTCTTAATCTCATTCCATTTTGTTTCTAATTATGCATTAATTTACCAGGAGCACGTTAAACTTTAATAGAAACATTAGAAATTATCTGCCCAGGGCAGTCATTTATAGATGACAAAATGGAAGCCCAAAAGAGGTAAATCAACTGCTCAATATCAGGACTGCAAGGGTCTCCTGTTTCCTGGTTTAGTGGGCTTTTTTAGCACATAAACTAATGTTTTAACTATCATGACTTCCTGATTGCCCATACACCATCTTGCTTCTTAAGAAATTTTAGCTCTTGTACGTAATGGAAACTGCCCAACATATTTTAAGACTTGCTCACAGCAAAAATCAAACCAGAGAGAGAGTGAAATAAAGGAAAGAAAGAGGATAACAGAAAACACAGTGACTAGTAATAGCTACTGACCTTGGAACAAACCCTAAAAAGTTACTTGCACAGTTTCTTAACTTACAGTTCTTGGAAAATAGGGTTGCTTGGGATGTTTTCTCCTCTTAGGTGAAAACAGAACTTAGTACCAGACCAAACAGATCCCCAGGGCTGACAATGCATTAAAGTCTGGCTTCAACAGGTCTAATGAGCTGGGGTCTCATATCATGAGTTCCAGAGGGCAAGAAAGGCATATAGAATGGAGGTCAAAATTTTGATCAGGTGGGCTAATTGGCAGCAGGGGAGCAGAAACATGTGCCTACCAGGAAAAGGCATGACTCCACAAATTACCTTCTTTTCTATCTAGAGTTAATACTGCAGTTCAGAATCAGCTCCTCTACCATTACCGACACATACAAAGGATTTCCTGTGAGAAAAAGGAAATACCTCTTAAACGTGGTTGTTGTTGTTTTTCATCACTTTGGCCATTTAGTAGCTATGTAATCTTGAGCTAAATACTTTTTGTTTCTAAGCCTTCGTTTCCTCATTTGTAAAAATGATAATAGCAATCACCTGATAAGGTGCCTGCAGGATGCTCAGCAATTGTAAGCTCTTAATAAATATTAACTCTTCACATTTAATATTTTAATGGTATTGTTTTGGAAAGTAGCAATACTCCAGCTAACTATCATATATTTTCAGTTTCTTAGGTAGTTAATAAACTCTGCTTTCTCTTTCAATGATTTTGATGAAACATCTTCTTGACATTTTAGACAAGAATTTTACCACTGAGCAAAAGTTTGGGGTTTAATTTCCTGTTGGCAATCTACTAATCAAAACTGCTGCTTAATAACCTGATTCTCCAATTAACCTGCACCAAGAAGGTTCAGTACATGGAGTGGGTACATTTTGACTAGATTAATTTGAATTTTATCTTTTCTTCACAAGCTCCTTTTCAACATTTAATATTTTGATTCACTAAAGCTGGGGGGAGTAACTAATGTGGGGTGTGGTGCTGACTGGGCAGAGAAATCCGTGTAAGAAGAGAAAAATAAAAGCACAAACCAGCTTAACTGTTTTATTTGATTTGACTAGTTGTTAGACACAAAAAATAAACCCTTCCAGTTAAAGTTTTAAAAACGTTTTTGTCTGGGTTGGCTCCTTCAGTGTGTGAGTGTGTGTGTGTGTGTGTGTGTGTGCGCGCGCACGTGCACATGTGTATGTTTACATCTTATACTTTGAGATTATGGGAGAATTTGTGTCAGCAATTAGATAAGGCATTGGGACTTTTTTTCTTTGGGACTCCAGAAGCACAGTTGTGTTCACTACACTCATGATTCCTGGCTCTATGCCAATCTTCTCTCTTGTTTTATTTCTATTTTTTTCCTTTCAACCCCAACGCCTGTTCCTTCACCAAGACAGCCATCCTAATTTGCTTAATATGCCCCTGGATATGCACATATCTTTGAAAACTGTGTCCATATGTGCACTGCTTTTGTCACTGAACACTTGTGTTTTTAAGATCTATCCATGTTGCTGTATGTACACTGAGAGTATGCTTCTATCTTTTGTATGGTCTTTTAAATGCATTTGCTACATTTTATATATGCATTTTCCTAGTGATGGTACCTAGGTTGCCTCCAAGTCACTTATCAAGTCACTTACCACAAACCACTTCATATGAACATCCTTATATATAACTTTTACAGATCTGTGAGTATATCTTCTGAGGTATAAACTCAGGAATGGGATTGATAGGTCAGCAAATAGAGATTATATATGCAATTTATATAAACAAATACATGTTTTTATATATATATAAGTATACATATGTATATGTATTTAAACATAAGTAGTGACAGACTACTCTCCAGAATGGCTATTCGTTTCCATTCCTACCAGCAGTGCTCTGGTTTTCCTGTTTCCAGGTACATCTCACCAATACTTAGTATTATCCTATTTCTAGTTTTTGTCTCTCTGATCAGTAAAATATGACATTTCATGTTGTTTTAATTCTCTTTGTTTTCTCTTGATTACTAATGAGGTTGAGCATTTCTTCATACATTCATTGGCTATCTTCCATTTTGTGTATCACTTCTATAGCCATGGTTCCTTTTCTCTGTATTTTTATTTTTTTTTTAGTTACTAGAAACTCCCTTTAGAGCTAGCAAACATTTTCTTCCAATGACCTCTCTAATAGCCTTGTCTATGGTGTCCTTCACTGAATAGAAATTCTTAAACTTGTCCAGGAAACAAACTGAGGGTTTTAGAAGGGAGGAGGGTGGGAGGATGCGCTAGCCCGGTGATGAGTATTAAGGAGGGCAAGTATTGCATGGAGCACTAGCTGTTCTATGCAAACAATGAATCATGGAACACTACATCAAAAGCTAATAATGTACTGTATGGTGACTAACATATCATCATAATAAAAAAATACAAAAAAATAATAATAAAAGAAACTCTTAAACTTTATACAGTTATAGCCATCAACTTTGGGCAGTATTGGGTATACTTCCTTGATCCAAGAAGCCATTCCTCCGGACGAAGTTAGAAAACATTCCTTTACATTCTGTTTAATATATAAGCTTTATAGTTTACACTGTATGATGTGATGAAGAGAGCTACTTTATTCTTCTTTATATGGTAAACCAGCACAGTCAGAATCATACATTAAAAATCTAGTTTTCTCTACTGCTTTGTAATGCTTCCTCAATCATATTCTAGTTTATATATGTTCATGGGTCTGTTTATAAACTCTCTGTTCAATCACACTGGTCTCTGTTCTTGTACCAATACCGTATTGTTTCTGTTGCTAAGAATCAGTGGTGTTTCTTAATGTCTGAGGTGAGTCGTTTAAAAATGACTTTGCTTTTCCTTTTAAAAATTGTCCTAGTAATCTGGGGACTTTTATTCTTTCATATATCTTATAATCAGTTGGTTAAATTCCTAAAAACATACTGCTAGAATTTTATCAACATTTTCAGGTCAATATTGAAAGAAAAAAAGTTATGTTGTCATTTTATCTATTTACTAAGATTTTCTTTTACATTCTTAATAGAGTTCTAAAGTTTTCCATGAACTTTTGTGCATTACATACTTTAGTTTTTAGGCACTATAGTTTTGAATGTTACTGTAAATGGTATCTCCCTCCTATTAATGTTTTTAAGCTAATTATTGCTGATTGAAAATTTTTTTTTTAAAGATTTTATTTATTTATTCGACAGAGATAGAGACAGCCAGCGAGAGAGGGAACACAAGCAGGGGGAGTGGGAGAGGAAGAAGCAGGCTTATAGCAGAAGAGCCTGATGTGGGGCTCGATCCCAGAACGCCAGGATCACGCCCTGAGCCGAAGGCAGACGCTTAACTGCTGTGCCACCCAGGCGCCCCTGCTGGTTGAAATTTTTAAACTGTTTGTTTGGCAAATCTGCCAAACTCCCACAAAACTCCTAATACTTTAATATTTTCTCTGCTAATCCCTTTGAGTTTTTTTAATATAGATATGAAAAACAATAGTAGTTTGTTCCATTTTAATCCTATACCTCTTATTTTGTTTCAAATATTATTGTTTGGCCAGAACTTCTGGTATTATATCAAATAATGGTAACCACTGCAGCCAACCTTCAAAATTTCTCTATTCGGTATAATGTTGGCTGTAAAGTTTTAGTAAATAAGCTTTATTTCAGGGGGAAAATTTTCCTTTTAGTAACAGTTTTTAAAAATCATCTTTGTCAAATTATTTTCTACAGCTATTTGAATAACATAGATTTTTTTTTCTTTTAGTCCCTTTATGTGTACATTTTCTTATGTTGAATGACCTCTGTATTCTCAAAAGAAAAACTTATTGATCATGATGCTATTTTTTAAAAAACACACACAGCTTGATTCCATCAGCTAATAACTTTATTCAGAATTTCCTCATCTATATTCATAAGTAAGGTGGATCTACATATATTTTTTTTCTTATACTGTTTTCGTCTGGGTTTGAAATCAAGGTTTTATTGGCTTTATAAAATTACTTGAGCAGTTTTCCCTCTTTTTGTATTTTCTGGGATAACTCATTTAAAGTTTAACAGTTCTGTAATAATTTAGTAAAACTCAACTATGAAATTCTAAAAATGCTTTGTTACCATAAAAAATGTAATTGTATCAGTCTATTGAACATTTCTATTTCTTCTTTGGCCAATTATGCATTTTTTGTTTTTTTTTTTCAAAATTATATATTTTATCCAGGTTTTATTGCTATTCCCTATTTCATTGCTTTGTTGTTTTTTCCCCCTTGATTGAGTTCTTAGCTCATGTGTTTTCAGACTTTCTTATTTTCTGATAAATATATTTAAATCTATATCCCACATTAGCTATGTTTAAATGCCTTCTGGTCACCCCTTTGGTGAGGGAGAGATTTTTCCACCCTAAATAGTATGAGATGGCCAAACACAAGACACCTGATGTGAGACATATGAGACTGATAGCAGTGTATTAGTCATATACTCACAACCCAGGAGAAGAGGACACCACAATCTGTAGGGGGCCATAAGGGTTGCATTTGAGATCAGAGTGATCTATTTTTTTCCTACTGGAAATATTTGTCCAAGGGTACATTTTATGGAAATCTTATCATTTTATCAGCCTTATGTTACTGAGAATATCATAAAACCCTAAATTCAAAGACTTCCTTTAATACTTTGTGTTAACCGGTAACACAAACAGTACTCTATTGTCTTCTTCCATCTAGGAAAAGTTTGATAATAATAATAGTTAACGCTTAAAGAATGTTTACTGTGCAAGGGAGTGTTTGATGCAATTTACATACATTAACTCATTTAATGTTGATAATAGCATTCTTGTTTCTTTATAGGTATACTATCCTGTGCCTACCCCCACCCCCATTTTGGAAGCTTATAGAATTTTTCTTTTTTGGTTGATGGTCTTAAGTATTAGTATATTATGCCTAGGTATGATTTCTTTCTTTCATCTACTCTATTTATTAGTTCATAGCCTTTTTATCTAAGGTCTTATATATTTCTTCAGTTCTGAAAAATTCTTGTTTATTATCTCCTCAAATATTTCCTTTCCCTCATTTATTTGGTTTGGTTTTTGGGTTTTTCTCCAGCTGTAATGAGATATAATCGACCTGTAACACTGTAAGTTTAAGATGGATGTGATGATTTGATACACATATATTATGAAATGATTACCACAATAAGGTTAGTTAACACATTCATTACCTCACAAACTTACCTTTGTTTGTGTGTGCTGAAAACATTTAAGATCTCCTCTTAGTAACTTTCAGAAATACAATACAATACAGTATTGTTAACGATAGTCACCATGTTGTAATTAGATCCCAGAACTTATTCACCTTATAACTGGAAGTCTTTGGTCTTTGACCAATATTTCCTCCTTTCTGTCACTCCCAGCTCTTGGCAACTACCCTTCTACTTTGTGTCGATGAGTTTGGCTTTTTTAGATTCCACATATAAGTGATATCATACAGTATTTAACTTTCTCTGTCAGACATATTTCACTAAGCATAATAAGCTAAATCGTGGAAGGAACCGAGATGCCCTTCAACAGATGACTGGATTAAGAAGTTGTGGTCCATATATACAATGGAATATTACTCAGCTATCAGAAAGAACGAGTTCTCAACATTTGCTGCAACATGGACGGCACTGCAGGAGATAATGCTAAGTGAAATAAGTCAAGCAGAGAAAGACAATTATCATATGATTTCTCTCATCTATGGAACATAAGAACTAGGAAGATCGGTAGGGGAAGAAAGGGATAAAGAGAGGGGGGGTAATCAGAAGGGGGAATGAAGCATGAGAGACTGTGGACTCTGAGAAACAAACTGAGGGCTTCAGAGGGGAGGGGGGTGGGGGAATGGGAGGTGATGGGTGGTAAGGAGGGCATGTATTGCATGGTGCACTGGGTGTTATACGCAACTAATGAATCATCGAACTTTACATCAGAAACCATGGATGTACTGTATGGTGACTAACATAATATAATAAAAAAAACATTAAAAAAAATAATCTAAAAGTCTATCCATATTGTCACAAATGGAAGACTTCCTTCCTCCATCTATTTGTTCCCTCTTCCCAAGACTCCTATTTATAGATCTCAAAAATTTTTTTAACTTCTATCCTCTTTATCTCTTACCTTTCCTTTTATATTTTCTTGCCTGTTGCTTCCTGGAAGAGTTCTTCAGCTGATCTTCCAGTTTAAATTAGGTCAAAGATCTAATTTATTTTCAGGTATGTTGAGTTCTTTATTTCAAGTCTCATGTTTTGATGCCCAGTTTCTTTCACTGATTCATTCTTATAATGATTTGTGTCTGTTTTGTGTTCCTAATAATCTCCCTTATTTCTTTGAAAATCTTTATTACACTTTAAAAATCTTTTTCTTCTATCTGGTACATTAATGGTGCTTCATCTAGTACAGGTTGTTCAGTTTGTCTTCTTTATACTGCTTATACCTCAGAAAATTTCTACTTTGGCTGGTAATGTTTCCAAGCTCAAGCAGCAAAAGCCTAGACCCTGTCTAGCACCCATCTGACTGTATTTGGCATTGGGGAGGGAATGCTCTTCTTAGAAGAAGGTCTCTGGTGTTAAAATTCACCCTCTAGCTTTCATTCCACTTGTTCTCCCCACCACCAACTTGGCAAATGGCTTTGAAACCTTCCTATACCTTGGCCTATGGCACTACTCTTCGTCAAGAGCTACCTTTGAACGACAATCACCTATCTCATGGGGTACTGAAAGGAAAAGGGGAGAGGGAGGGATAACTGCTTAAGGACGAGCCTCCTGCATGTATGGGTTCCTTTGCTTGCTTTTTATCACTCTCTATCCAAGCTACAGAGCTCTTCCCTATCTGACTCTGATCCAGGCACAGGACGGCCCCTTGCTTTTGAGTTGATATGCTCCTCACACCCGGACTTAATCTCTTTCTGTCTCCCAGGAGCTCCTCACAGTTTCAATGTCAGGTTCTAGGATTCCTCGACCTTTTTTCTTTCTCTTTTGGCATCCCCAGAAGTGGGTTAGGGGAAAGCCAGCCCCTAGAGCTACTTTATTCTCTTAACAGAACCAGCCAAGTATTGCCTGGTACTCCCAACTGTATCCCAGTCCTCAGTTATAAAATGTCTAAGAAAACATGTCTGCCCAGAAATATGCTAAGGCTGAGTTTTTTTATCCAGAAAACTCCAGGAAGTTGTACTTCTACAATGATAGAAGAGGGTTATTTCACAGACTTGAGGTGGTAGTTTTGTGCCAAGGTACGTAGCTTTTAGAAAGAATGTAGCTGGGGTGCCTCCCTGGCTTAGTAGGTTAGGCATCTGTCTTCGGCTCAGGTCATGAACCTAGCGTCCTGGGATTGAGCCCCACATCCAGCTCCCTGCTCAGCAGGGAGCCTGCTTCTCCCTCTCCTCCCCGCTCCTGCTCTTTCTTGCTATCTCTGTCTCTCTCTCTCTCAAATAAATAAAATCTTAAAAAAACAAACAAACAGAAAGAACATAGCCAGGGCAAGACAGTACAAGCCTTGATCAGTACATATACCTCAGTCACATTTATTGGCCTCCAGTAACCCTGCAGAGAATTTTTCATTCATTTTCCTTTTTTCTCCTTCTTCTCTTCTCCCCACTCCCACCCCACCTTCCCTCCTTCATGCTCTCTTTTTCTGCATGTGAAATAATCAGAAGCTGCTTGCCCATAGCAATATGAATCCACCCAGTGGGACACAGGTAAAAGTGGATTTGCAGCGGGAAGTTTGGTAGAAGGGCAAAGAAGCACTTTCCTCCATAGTCAGAGGATTATGTCTAGACAAGGATGACTGATTTGACTTCCAAATTAAAATATTGCAATGCAATTTCCCCAACAACAATAGGTGATTCTTATAAGCAAAGCATTATATGGTTCTTCTTTGCTCTTCTAATTGTAATGTCCCCTCTGATTTCTTCCATTAATGTGCTTCTTGCCAGAAGCAAGCCAGATAATTGAGTAAAGACAGCCGGATTAGTCACTCCAAATTACCTATAGTCTACAAAAGAAAAAAAATTACCAGAAATCGACAGTCAATTTTTATTTTCTCCCAAAGTAAAAATGTGCAGGGGACTATTCAAAAAATTGTTATTTTATTTGCATTCTACGTTTATGTAAATTCACAAGAATAAATCCTTTCCAATGACATCATCCTCCCTCCTAAGTAGATAATTAACTGACTGGTACACTTTCCAAAAGAAGGATTTTACCAAATAAGGACGATTGCGAATGCAAATGCACAAAGCGAACACTTGCTGAATAGAAAAAATAAGTCTACCCCCAGAAGAGAAAGAATATACCTAAGTAACTGCTTCTTAAGAATAATAATGTTATTCATTTACTTCAGATTTTCTTATTCAGATATTCTCGATTTATTCAATAATGGAAAAAAAGGTTTTTAAAGCTATTCTTTTGCATTTTTAACATATAAATTTATTTCATTATGGCCAGAACCTATTTCAACCAATTAATTTATCCTTCAAAAGTATGTCATAATCATTCCCTTCCTTCGTTCTATAACACTATCACATCCCAATCCCCTGTATCAATTACTATTGCTGTATAACAAACACACCAAAACCCAATGGCTTAAAACAATTATTTAGTATTTATCATGTGTTTGTGGACTTCCTGGAGTTAGCTGGGGCTCCTTCCACTTCTCTCTCTATAGGCTAACTAAGACACGTTCTTCTCTTGATGACTGCTGAAGTAAGTCCAATCACACAAGTGCTTCTCAAGTCCTGCTAACATTCTAGCAGCCAAAGCAGATCACATCATCAAGTCCAGAGCCAAGAGATGAGGGATGTAGGGTCGAAGAGAGAGGGAATGATTATTTGGAATAGTAATTTAACTTACCTCACCTGCTTATTCATATATTATGGTACATCAACCTCATAACTGCTTTTGATGATGTAGAACCATCCTTGTCCACTGTTTTCTGTATATATTTCCCGGATCGATCTTCTCTAAAAAGCACGATTATGTCATTCATTTGCTCTAAAATCATGAATGGGTCTCAATTTCCAACTATACTATGTCTAAAAACCCTGTCTTTCAAAACCCTTTATGATTTGGACATTCTCCATTTCCTCAGCATATATCCTCCACTCTAATAAAGTATTGAAGAGTCTAACATCTTCTACCTATTCTCATCTAGGTACTTTTGTTCACACAGTTCCTCCCACCATAAATGCCACTTTGTCTGCCCAGTCTTAATTTTATCTTTTCCACAAAGTTCTCAAGGTAATTTCCCCTAACTTGTATGCCTTTTATGCTATTGAATCAATGTTTTACTTCTCCCAGGGGAAGATTTGTTTCTCACTTACTGATTCAACAAGGTTTTACTTAACATATACCAAACATTGCCAGGCATTATAGTAAATGTTGGAGATAACACAGGGAAAAAGACCCAGTCCCTACGTAACAACAAATTGGGTAACCTAGAAGAAATGGATAAATTCCTAGAAACAACCAACCTTCCAAGACTGAATCATAAAGAAATAGAAAGCCTGAATAGACTGATTACAAGTGATAAAACTGAATCAGTAATTTAAAAACTCCTAAAAAACAAAAGTCCAGGACCAGACCACCTCATAGGTGAATTCTACCGAACATATAAAGAGTTAATACCTATCCTTCTCCAATTATTCCAAAAAATTGAAGAGGAAGGAACACTTTGAAGCCAACATTACCCAGATATCAAACCAGACAAAGACCCCATAAAAAGAAAATTACAGGTTAACATTCCTGATGAATATATATGTAAAAAGTCTCAACAAATGAATGGATATGTATATATCCATTATATATATATATGTCTATATATTCTACACACACACACACACACAAAGGGAATATCACTCAGCCATAAAAAGAGAACAAAATCTTGCTATTTGCAACAACATGGATGAATCTAGAGGGTATTATGCTAAGTGAAGTAAGTTGGAGAAAAACAAATATCGTATGATTTCATTAATATGTAGAATCTAAAAAACAAAACAAATGAATAAAATAAAACAGAAACAGACTTGTAGATACAGAAAAGAAACTCTTGGTCACCAACTGGAGCAGGGTTTTGGGAGTGGGCAAAACAGGTGAAGGGGATTAAGAGGTAAAAATTTCCAGTTATAAAGTAAGTCATGAGGATATAATGTACAACATAGGGAATATAGTCAATAATATTATAATAACTTTGTATGGTAACAGACAGTAACTAGACTTATTATGAAGTTTATTTCATAATGTATAAAAATCAAATCTCTATGATGTACACCTAAAACTAATAGGATTTTATATGTCCATTTTACTGCAATAAACAATAAAATAAATATAAATAAAAATCAATAAATATGTTAGTTAAAAAAAAGTCCCTGTCTCTGGGACTTGCTGGTTGACAATCTTAGGAAATATTAAGGTGTGATAGAGCTGCAGAGAGGTGACACAGGGGGGCAGAGAAGTGCACAGGAGAGGCATTTAATCCTGTCTTGGGGGACTATGGAAAGACTTGGAGAATAAGTTGTCTAGAGTTAGACGTACATGGCAAGTGAGAGTCATTCAGCTGAAAAGGGATTAATAGAAAACATTAAGGGTTGAAGGAACTAAGATGAGGAAGAAAGAACCAGAATATTTAACATGCTGCCCATAATTCTGCATGGCTGGGGCACTGCATGTGAAACAGAGAGAGAAGGAAAATAAGGCTAGAGAGGAAAGCCATCTGTAAGGAATATGAAACTCTTTGAAGTCAGCAGGGAAGTAAGTAGTGTGCTTAAGCAGGGACATGACATAATCAGGTTACTGTTTGGATTTTTTGTTTTATTTTGCTTTCTTCAATTGAGATATAATTGAAATATAACATTATATTAGTTTCAGGTGTACAACATAATAATTCAATTTTGTATATATTATGGTATGATCATCACAAATCTACTTAATATCCATCATCATACATAGTTACAATTTTTTAGAAAGATTTATTTATTTGAGAGAGAGAGCATGCACACACATGAGCAGAGGGAGGGGCAGAAGGTGAGGGAGAGGGAGAGAATCTCAAGCAGACTCTCCACTTAGCCTGGAGCCCACCACGGGGCTCAATCTCACCACCCTGAGATCATGAACTGAGCCGAAATCAGGAGCCGGATGCTTAACCAACTGAACCACCTAGTGCCCCATTCTTCATTTTTTTCTTATGATGAGAACTTTTAACATCCACTCTCTTAGTAATTTTTAAATATACAATAGGGTATTATTAACTGTTGTCACTATTCTGTACATCACATCCCCACATCCTATTTATTTTATATTTGGCAATTTGTACCTTTTGATCCCCTTCACCCATTTCACATCTCACTACCACCCATTTACTTCTGGCAATCACCAATCTGTTCTCAATATTTATGAGCTCATTTTTAAAATTCCACATATAAGGGAGATCATATGGTATTTGTCTTTCTCTGACTTATTTCACTTTGTATAATGACCTTAAGGTCCATCATGCTATTGCAAATGGCAGGTTTTCCTTTTTTACATCCGCATTCCATTTTATATATATATATATATATATATATATATATATATATATATATATATATGCATATATATATATGCTACATTTATGTTATAATTACATATAGTATATATAAATATTATAGATTATAAATATTATAAGTTATTTACAAATAGTATAAATATATTATGATATAATATAATAATATTACATACTATATGTATATCATTTTCTTTATCCATTCATCCATTGATGGACACTTAGTCTGTTTTCATGTCTTGGCTATTGTAAATAATGCTGCAGTGAATATGTGGATGCAGATATCTTTTTGAGTTAGTGTATTCATTTCTTTTGGATACAGAATTCCAGAAGTGGAATTGCAAGATCATATGCACAAGTGCCCAAGTGTTCTCTTTTCTCCATATCCTTCCCTGTTTTAAATCTTTTAATACAGATTAAGTGTTTTAAAAGATCAACTTCGCTGCGCTGTGAACCATGGGTTAAAGGGAGGTAAGAAGAGAAGCAAGACCAGTTCAGGAGGCTGTTGTAATAATCCAGGAGAGAGATGAGTGTGAATCAAACTATAGTAGTGGAGAAAAGCAGATTATTTTAGAGTTACTCGGAAGTGGATTTAACAGGTCTTGGCTATTAAAATGAAATAAGGGTACAAAGCAAATAGCAATGCCCCAAAATAGTTTGGGGAGCTTGAGAGGAAAAAGAGGAGATACAGAGAAGTAGAAAGTAGGACAGGAGCAGGATGAAGAGATGGATGATAAAGGGTGGGTGGGGAGAGGATGTTACACCTTGATGCTAGCTAAAGAATAATATTTGTTGCAGATATCACCAAGCAGACAGATGAGGACATTCCCAGCACCTCTGAAATCACTCCACATAGTTGGCTACCTAGCCTGCCCATGAATGGGTGTAAGTTCAAGTTAGAGTGGGTCTAGGAGGAGTGCTATGGCCGAATGTTGCCTGAGATCCAGAGCAGCCCAGTTGTGGGTACCACAGGTGGGGTACAAAGTTGCTGAAGCTAAGACTATGGGTCTGTGTGCACTATCTCCTTATTTGACTTAAAAGAATGATAGTTAACAATTCCTCATTCCTTAAATACACATCCACTGGTGGGGTTCCTGAGACTTACAGCTCATCCTTACTCACTTGATATTACTAAACTAATAGTGTGCTATTAAAAAAGAAATGAAATAATTAACTCCAAAAAGTTAAAGTCAGTTTTTCTGCATTTAATGAAAATTTATATTCTTATTAAGGAAACTGAAATTAATATTTAATCCTTTATATCTGGAGAAAAAAAATTTCTTTGCTGGAAGAATGGTCAAAATATATATATTGGATCTTAAAAAACAAAGACAGACATGGAATTTTTATGGTAATATCAGTGATATTGGAAGGCTGCCCCCCGCCCCCCCAAAATAGTGCCCATAAGAATGACAGCTACACACTCAAGGGAAGAACTGCATACCTGGTGGTTTACAATGTGTTCAATTACTGGGTAGATCATCAACTCAAGGCTCTTAGCAGTGCAAAAAGCTATTAGATCACTTACCAACCCCCCTCCCCGTACTCCCACCAGTGCAGGATTCTTCTCTCCGGTATGTTCATAAGGACTCTGTTCAGTCTCGTTTTAAAGGTCTTAGGCTTGGAGGTTTTAATCACCTTCTTTAGAAGACTCTTCCCTCCTACCATAGGAAGTATGTCCTTAAGAGAAATTCACGGATACTTAACCCATATTTTACTTGTTATAATTTCCTATTACTCTAATTAATACCTTTCTCTGAGCTTTTCCTTGTGACTCACCCACCATGTATCACCTCTTCCTCTGTGGTGTTTTTGCCACTTAGATCCCTTGCATGTGGACAGTTATCCTGAGTCTCTAGTCAGTCTTAATAGTTAGGAAATGTTTAAGCCTGTAGTAGTAATAAATCAGCTCAAGGTATAATTAGAGGCTTAACTCTGTGAAGAGAAGATGTAACCCATTTGTTAATAACATCACTTAGATCTTTTGAAAACATTCCTGCTTAAAATAACTGAGTCAAATTAAGAACTAGCCTTAGACAAAATGTCAAAATAATGGCCTTCGAGGACATTGAGAGCCCAATTTCTCTATTGAAAGTGTAGCTAAGAATGCTCTACAGCTTTCCGCTAGTTATTCCATAGGCAAGTTGACTTTTAGCTTCTCTAAAGTTGATTAAAATTCAGATGAAATTAATATTCAGTGATATGCTAGATGCTTTTATTTAATCCCCACATTATAGTCATCTTGTAGACAACTACAACACAGCTAAGAGATGTTAAGTAATGTTTACAGTGCCACACAGTAGAAAGTGACAAACTCAGGATACAGACCCAGGTCTTTTGACTACAAATCCCGAGTTCTTAAAATGTCATTCACCTGACTCAGAGATGGTAACACTATTACTTAGTGTTAGGTTTGAGTCTCTCCACCACACCATGAGGTCTTAGCAAAATATCTGCTTCATATTTTCTGCTGTGCCATAAAGCATATGGACATTAAGAACAAAAATGTTTATGGATATATAAGAGATATGGAATTCTCCACCTTGTACTAATCATGCCTCCTTGTCAATCTACTTCACATCTACTCCTTTGTGTTCTTATACATATGGCCACTGCCTCCTTTTATGGATAAGGTACTCTTGAAAGTTTTCCAAAGAGCACTCAGTAGAAAGTGGCTAAGTTCAAAATCAAACACAAATCTCTCCAAAATCCTTCCTTCATTCATTGAAAGTGAATGAAGGAAGCCCTACTTTGCTTCCTCTTTAGGAATTAGTGTGTGTGTGTGGGGGGAGATAACCAAAGAGCAATTGCAACATGTTTTGCAAAGTAAAATATGCTAGTGAACTGATTGTATCAACCAGGTCCAGAGGAATCCTGCACATGATAAACTTTAAGACTCACTAAACCAGTTTTTCTGTTGTGTAATTCCTCCTCTTGTCACCCTCCTAAATATGCAATGTCATCTCTTATGTATTGTAACCTGTTCAGTGATAGCTAGTTCTAATTCTATTTCTCTTTGGATAAATTACTTTTAAAATTAAAGTTAAGAATTTTTAATAACAAGAACATTCTCTACAATTAAATGAAAATTCAAAAGATCATGTAACCTGACAAACACTGCCTTAGCCAGGTGGTCAAGGTGATCATCAACAGTGATAAATCATGGGATTAAATTGGCTCTTTATATCTGTGGTCTAGCTTCTAAAGATCGTTAACATCCATCTAATTGAGAGAAAAAATATTAGAAAAACCTCAAAGAAGGACATTTTACAAGATACCTAATACAGATATAGCCAAACCCAAAATACCTAAGTACTCCTCAAAACTGTCAAGGTCATCAAAAACCAAGAAAGTCTACGAAATTTTCACTGTCAATAGGAGCTTAAGGAGACAGGATGACTAAATGTAATGTGACATCCTGGATGATATCCCGGAACAGAAAAAGGACATTAGGTAAAAACTAAGAAAATCTGAGTAAAGTACAGACTTTAATTAAAAATACTGTATTGATATTGGTTCATTAATTATGACAAATACACCATACTAAGCTAAGATGTTAATGACAGGGCAAACTAGTTGTGGTTATGGGAGAATCTCCATACTCCTCTCATAATTTTTCTATAAATCTAAAACTGTTCTAGAAAATAAAGTTTATTAGAAAAATAACTAAATGAAAGAGCATGTAAGTAGGGTTTTGCTTTGAATAAATTCCTTAAAATGTATGTTCTTCTCTCATTCTCATGTTTTTTTTTTAAATCACTAAGCACACAGAAAAAAACAGCATTTTAAAAAATTCACAGGAAATGTGTTTATCATTGAAGTGTAATAAATTACTTTTCTCATCCTGCCATCATGAACAGTGATTAAGAAATTCAAGGCTATTTTTCTTTAGGTTTATTATTGATTATGATCTTTAAAAAGTCATTTTTCCATTTGTAAAAGAGATAAAATTTTACCTCGTGGGAGGCTTATAAAGTTTAATGCAATGAAATACATAAATAGTTTATAAAAAGAATTACTTTAGGGCTAAAGTTATAATATCAGAGCTTTTTAAAATAATCAGTTTTCATCCATTTCACCCAGTGACCAGAATATTTGACTTTCCTGTCAATGATGATGCCTATAATGATTTTATTCCTTTGTTGAATTTTCTTCACACAAATCAGCATGCACTTAAACTTTGCTTAAATACCAAGACATGCTGACACAGGCTGGGGACAGAATTGCATAGACAGTCCACACCCTGGCTCCTGCTCAGTTTTTTAAATCCAGGACATGGTGTAACCCAGCAAGTCACTGTTTCATGAATCAGCCCCTCGATGTGAGGAGGAAAAATCTTTGGCAACCTGACTGTGCTGTTCTAAGGTAAGAGAAGTGATTGCCTAGGGAAAAGACATCAAGGCCATCACATGTACAGACTTGCTCTGCCCAGGATGTGGGGAATTTTACTTTGCTTGGAATCAGCCCCAGAATTCAGAATTAAGCTAACTACAGCTTGCTTTTTTAATATCCTAAAAATGCATGCTTTTCATAAGACCCTAGGTGCTGGCTTTCACTATCTGTGCTTGCTTTGCCTCTGCTCACCATCCCTGAGCCCGTGGAGTCGACACACCATTGCTTGATCTTGTCAGGTAATGTGAAACAGAGTGAGGCAATCAGCGATTCAATTCAGTCACAGGTGTGAGTGTAGAAACAACCCCAAATGTAATCAGAAGTCACAAGACAGTAAAGGCAACTACAGGTTCTGAAAAGAGACCTGATTAGGTCTATACCAGAAACTAGGCAGTCAGGGGGTATGGTCATCACTTCTGTGGTGTCTGTTGTTCTTATGGTTTGTGCTACCATTGCCTAATTCAAGAGAATCTCACTTGGTAGGACCAACAGGAGACAGACAGGCTATTCTTCTGTGGAACCTGCTGGGTCCAGTCTCTGGCCTAAGGTAATTTCCAACTGCTTCTTTTCTTCCCTTATGTAGGTCCGTGGAACTCACGGTGATTATGACTCATGGTAGCTACACAAGAATTTTATGGAACATAAATTCACCACATGACTTTAAAGTTGTAAGACTTGAATTCCATAACTTGCATTCCTTTTCTCTCTAATACTATGCCTACTGCATCTATCCCTAGAGATTCCTGTTTCTTCTCATCTCCAAGATTGGCTGTGAGTGGATCATGTACTCCCTAGTACTTTCTTGTTAACTGTATGGACATGCACACCATTTCTGCTTTAGAAGTTTAGACCTAAGTACTATAGGAACGCTGACACCAGAAAAGAATGTAATAAGCATGGAGGAAGTTGTAAAAACTAATAAATTATATAAAAGTCTTCCAGTCATAGTCCCTAGTCTGAGGTTGTGGGATAACACCCTTTGATTTTTGTTTCTTGTTCGTAAGAGTGAAGTTCATAAGAAATAATAAGGAAAAATGTTGATTGGGTCCTTGTTTGGGGGTAATGTGTATTTTTCAGGAACTTTCAACTGCATGTTACCAAATTCGGTGGGCATTTTCACAGGAATAGGTATTTAAATAATTACTACCTCCCTTAAACATACTGAGATACTTACATCCCTATCCAGAATTCTTTGAATGTTAAGGAGTTATTAAATTAATTTATTCAAAAAGAAGAATCTGACTTCAAAGTTTATTTCTATCATTTGACTCATTATAGTAACTGAGAATTTTACTGAATATATACGTGATTCTGAAACAAATGTACAAGGCTCTGTGGCTTGGTTTCTAATTTCATTATCATATTCTACTCAGCAATGTTGCTTGGACTCAATGCTAGCCTAGGATTTTTTCCTTAGTCTTTAGACCCAGAACTTCATCTAACAGAGTTTAGGCTTATGTTCCATAAAGTCACTAGAAAACTTTATTCATTTATTATGCAAAGTATTTACACCAAGAAATTTTTTTTTTCTTCAGATATTGACCTCAGAAATGAACCAAGGACAGACATAGGCTTAATGTATGGAAGCAGGGAATAAAGCAAAGAGAATGTTTTCAAGTTCAAACAGCTTGATGAAACTTCCCCTTACAATTATGGCACCACAGACTTATGTCTGCCCAGGAGCCTAAATATTCCTGTCACTGGTCTGGGAGCCCTTAGTTTAGAGACACACCAAAACATTCTTACTTTAAAATTCTCATTTTTTTTCTGAATGCCACATGCACCCACACCTTTCTAATACTATATCTTCATCTCCACTGAAACCCTCTTACAGCATTTGGACAATGTGTTTTACATTCCATTTAGCCGACTTCCTATGGAAAGGAATTATCTATGTACATTAATTGCTGTCCGTCCCACAGTAGGACTTGCCTTTTTTCTCTCCTTTCCAAAAATTTTTTTCCCTAGCATTTATCTTATTTCGGTCTCCTTTGTATATCCAATTACTACAATTGCATATAGCAATAACTTACCACATTTCAAATTCATAGTTATATCAGTTGAATAGGTACCATAAGCACAAATAAGAGCGAAATGGTATTATAAAATCACAGAGGAGAATCATATAAAATAAACACTCCTTTGTTCCTCATCCTATATGTTTGAATGGGAGAATTAATATAGGTTGACATAATGACAGGGATGTTGGTACTTTAATACATAACAGTAAATGAAGGAGTGCAATTGAACAAGCCTGTCTTGTGGTCAGTTATTACTGACTTGAAGTTTTAATTCAGGGGACATTTATTTTGTTCTAAATACAGTGTTTAAAAGCTTTGAGAGAATAGCAGGGAAGCACCCAGAGAGGGAAAATAGTATTGTAATTAATATTCATAAACATACTATAATTAATACAGCCTCTGAAGTATTTTTACCTAAATTTTAAAAGGATCCTATGATCAACAAATGATGCTGGTATAACAGGATATCCATATGAAAAAGAATGAAGTTGGACCCTTATTTCACACCATGTACAAAAATTAACTGAAAATGGATCACTGACCTAAATCTTTCATGACTTTGGAATTAAGCAATGGTTTCTAGATGTGACATAAAAGCACGAGTGATAAAAAACAGATAAATTGGATTTCATCAAGATTAAAAACTTAATGGTAACTATGTGAGGAGATATGTTATTCTGTTTTATTGTAGTAATCACTTCACAGTGTATATCATCATGTTGTACACTTAAATATATACAGTTTCTATTTTAAAAATATATAAATTATAAGACTAAAAACTTTTTGCTTCAATGGACACCATCAAGAAAGTGAAAAGACAACAAACAGAATGGGAGAAATTGCAAATCATATGTATCTAATAAGGAACTTGCACCCAGAATACATAAAGAATTACTATACCACAACAATAAAAAGACAACCCAATTTAAAAATGGTCTAAGGATTTGAACAGACATTTCTCCATAGAAGATATACAAATGTCCAATAAGCACTTGAAAAAATTAACATTATTAGTCATTAGAGAAATGCAAGTCAAAGCCATAATGAGACACTACTTCACACCCACCAGGAGAGCTATAATCAAAATGATAATGACAAGTGTTGACAAGGTTATGAACAAACTGGAGTCCTCATACATTGCCAATGGTAATGTAAAATGGTACAATGCTTTGGAAACAGTTTGATAGTTCTTCAAAAAGTTAAATATAGAGTTACCATATGAGTCAGCAATTCTATTCCTACTCGATCCACCTCCTAGTTATAGCCCATGAAAAAATGAAAACAAATCCACACAAATTCATAATAACCAAAAAGTGGAAATAACCCAAATGTGCATCAACTGATGAAGCGACAAACAAAATTTGTGCACCACAAAAAAGGGTACAATTTTATACTATTTGACCATAAAATGAAGTTATCAATACATGTTATAACATGGACGAACATTGAAAACATTATGGTAAGGGAAAGAAGGCAGACACAAAAGATCACATATTATATGACTTCATTTGCATGAAATGTCCAGAATAGGCAAATCCATAGAGAAAGAAAGTAGATTAGTGGTTGCCAGGGCCTGGGGCAGAGGGAAATGGAATGACTGCTAACAGGTATTGGGTTTCTTTTTGAAGTGATGGAAATATTTTGGAATTAGATAGCAAAAGTAGTTGCAAAAACTGTGAACATACTAAAACCCTAGAGTTGTACTCTTCAAAATAGGAAATTTTCTGGTATGTGAGGTAGGTATATGAAATATCCACAGTTTAAGGTAAAGAAATTATGGTTCAAAAAGGCTGAGGACTTTATTAACATTGGAGGCTGGTGGTATAAGTGCATTGAATTAGGCTAATGGTTCTCAAAATGTGATTTGGAAATCAGCAGTATCAACGTCACCTGGAAACTCGCTAGGTATGCACATTCTCAGGTTACACTCCAGATCAAATGAGTCAGAACCTCTGGATGGGGAGCTCAGCAATCTGCGCTTTAACAAGCTCTGTAGGTGAATTTGATGAACACTCAGGTGTGAGAGTCACTGGGTTAGTTACTCCTTTACTGCTCTTCTGGTCACTAGATGTTTAGCCTATGGCAAGTTTCTTGACCTTTTGGTGCCTCAAATTATTCATCCAGAGGAATCATTCCTCACAGGGTTATTATGAGGATTAAATGTTTAAATACAAGTAATTTGCTTGGAAGAGAGTTTGCCACTCACTAAGCTGAGTACTCATAAGAATAGGCTATTATAATACAATAGTACTGAGCTGATACAGGAAACAAATATAGATCCCCTGTCTTGGGGAAATTGAGTCACAGATGTAAGTTTAAATTTTCTAGTAGCCACATATAAAAAGTAGAAAGAAATAAGATAAAGCAATAACATATTTATTTAACCCAATGTGTTAAAAAATATCATTTCAACATGTAATCAACATAAAAAATATTTAGATATTTTGCATTCTCTTTTTCAAACGGAGTTACCAAAATCCAGTATATTTTATACTTAGAGCACATCTCAATTTGGACTAGCCACATTTCAATTGCCCAGTAGTCACCCATGGCTGATGGCTGGTGTATTGGACAACAAAGCTCTTACTCAAATGCTATGCTCTTTCCCTCACCTAAAGTTCCTAAGACTTCAGCATGTTGTCTGTGTCTGAGGGGAATGACCAGATGGGGACAAGTCATGAAGCATTCTTTCCTGACATATCCCATCTTAAAAGGTGGATGCTGGGTTGCAGATGAGCCTCCAACCTATGTCCTCAACCGCATATTGTTACACAAGGATGATCTGGTGAACTGCCTGAGGAGAATCTTAAGGGAGAAACATAGTAGACTGCAGGCTTCCCTGTATTGTTCACTCTCGTATCCATAGCCTAGAAAACTTGCCAGGCACACAGCAGGCACTCAGCATAATTTTTTCAATTAATGAATGAACACTGAGAGTGCTAGCTAAACTTTTAATTTTATTACATTTTTTTTCAAATATCTGAAAACATCTAATAATTCCTTTCATAATGTCTTCTCATAAGCAGATCCATTTTTGTTCTCTAAATTGATTTTTTTATGCTTCTCCTTATATTTAAATATTCATCAAGCCCCTAATAAAGATTAGGTTTCAAGAACATGAGCCCATAATAGTACTGCTGATATTAGGGGTTTATTTGCTTTTACAGAAGACATATTTTATATATGTGCAAACAACATACAAAGATCACAAATACAATTTTGTTTGGATTTCTTATTGCTGATCTAAGAATAAATGGAAGCAAATATCCAGAGTTTCAGTATTAATGAGTCTTCCTCATTCTCTGTAGCAGTAACTATAGGGCATATTTTTACATTAAGGGGTCATATCCCTGGATAATGCTGCATTAGTAAAGCTTACAGACTGAAGTAACCCGCAGAAATACTGTTGACATGTGGGTGGAGTGGTTTCTCAGGGAGGTTGCTACCTGGCATGAATTAGTTTCTCACTGAGTTCCTAGGATCCTAGAAGCAAGATGTTGTGGGTAGTTAACTCAGACAAGGTCCTAATAACAACCTAGAAGACTTCCTTGACTCACTCTATACTTTTCCTTATGCTCATTCCCCTCCAGACACACTAGCCTTCTTCCTGTTCCTCAGACATACCAGGTTTGCCCCAACCTTCCGCTATGCTGAATGTTCTTCCACCCACAAATTCACCTGGCTACCTCCTTTCACTTCCAGTCTTGCTCGGATGTCTCTCCTCCCTGAGTTCTACCCTGGTTGCACTATTAAATACAGTCACCTCCCCAGATTCCACCCCCTGCCCCTCATCTTCTTAAGCCTGCTTTTTACCCCACTTAGCACTTACCACCCCTTAACTTATGATATGCCATCCTGTGTTGTTTATTGTTCCTCATACTAGAATGTAAGTATCACAAAGAACAGAGATCTTGTCTATTTTGTTCACTGATGCACCCCATCCTAGAGTAGAGGCTGGTGTACAGCAGACACTCCATAAATCCTTGTTGTATGAACAGTTCACTCATAGACCAGATTCTTTAATAGATTCTTTCTCTTTTCACTTTTTAAGTCTGCTCTAATATTAAGATTATCTGGGAGGTTTTGCAAGCCTGAGAAGTTGAACTCTCCCCACTTTTTGGTTGGGCTTGCTCACTGAAGGGTCCTGTCTCTGGAATTCATTTCTCTAGGCAGGTTGCCAGAGCCTGAATTTGTCATCTTTGGTGTATGATGCAAGATTTAGGGTTTTTTTCTTTTTGGAGGGGCGTGTTTCAATTTTGGCTAACTTTATTGTTTTGTCTGGGGTTTTATTCTTGTGTTGAGTTTTGTTTGTCTGGGTTGACCAAGCAATTTAGCAACTATTCTTCACGGAGCTATGGAATACTAGAAATTAGAGCTGGAAAAGACCTCATGGTTGATCCAGTCCATCCCCCTTGCCATTGAAGTCTTGCTCCCCATAATACAAAGTCCACAGCTTTGTTCAATGAGGTTTTAAATGTCCTCAGAGATTCCTTTAGGCGCCCACTCAACTAACCTAATACTCTCAACAATTAACAAAAATTCCCAGTGTATGTCTAAACTCTCTCTTTCATATTTTCATTTTATTTCTATTTGTAGTCCAAGGCAACAAGACTTTTCTCTTATGGGATTTTACATCTTTTAAAGACGTGTGGATTTATATTTCTGCTCTTAACAGTTCTTTAGCCAAACTATACATGTGTTCCTACCTTTCTTCATTCTCTTCAATTTTGGTTTTGCTTAGTGAATTCTTTCAAACTCCTTGATTTTTAGTATGTGTAGTTTCACTAGTCATCCACTAAATGACTGTAAAACAATGCTTTTCCTTCTGAAACCTTAAGTAAGACAAAGCACTGCCACCTACCATATGAAACTGCAAATATATCCAATTTGTTGCCATAATCAAGCTAGGCTGTTTTTATTTTATTCATCAGAATATTAAACAAATCCTGTGCAATGCTCTTCCCTTGACTTTAAAATTTTGAGGGTAATTGTGTAATATCAGACATCTCACTTAAGCCCTTTTCTTTTGTTTTTATATCTGCAAAAGGAGAGAATACTGGCTTCAGCCTCCTTTGCTATAATCTTATGAAAATAAAGATGTTATTATAGGGCTAGAAAGAGATCTTTCAGAGATAAAGACCTTTCACTTCCTAGCTTTCAGACAGAATCACATAGGATAAATTATTTTCAATACTATGAAGTTCAAATGGCACTCTTTTTTTCCTGGTTTATAGTAATTTATGTTAAATCAGTACAACTCAAACTAATTGTAGCAAAGGGCAAATTTCACAAATTCCCAAATGCCATGGACTGATTTTTGTAAAATACAAAATCACAGGGTTGGATGAAGTGGCAATGTCAAACTGCTCTAACAGTCACTTTTTTAATTTACCTTTTCTTAGATGGGCACCAGTCCATGGACCGTACTTTGAGTAGCCCTAACAATCATTTTCCTCACTTTCAGAATCAGATACTTTATGTTTCTCTTCTAAAGGTTAACATAATACTTGCTTTTACTTTTCAGCTTGTTTTCTGATTCACTTGAAAATCAACTTTTAGAAAATAGAAGAGCCAATCAATCATTTCCTGAAAACATTGGTTACATGTTTCCCATTTATTTATCTTCACTTTTTTCAAAGTGTAATAATCCCTAATTTATTTCATAAAATCAAATCTGAATGAAAAATTTTTACGAAAGAAAAAAAAAACAATTTCTTGGCATTTATACCAAGTCAGTACCTTACAGGATAGTCTCTTGGTCACACAATGCCAGCAGCCTCACTTCTTAAACTGTCTCTAGTCTCTAGCAATTCTGACCAAGGCTAGGGCAACACTGTTAACAGCAGAAATCCATCAATCCAAGAAGGTAAAAAATGCTCTCACTTATTCCACCCTGCATGGCACTCTGCCATCAACCTGCACTTTCTGGATTTAAGACACAGATTATATGTCAGCAATAACTGGAGTAGCTATTACATAAGCTGGTTATGGGATGCCATGTGCTTTCAAACGGCATCTTTTATAGTTTGGGCATTACGAAAATTTAGTTTTAGCACTCTTTCTGAAATAAGCTTCTCTTATTTTTAGTGGGTTTTAATTACTTTGAGAGGGAATTAAATAAAAATATATTGAAATATCATTTCTCCAGGGAATTTAAAAAATAAAGTTTATGGGAAAACATGAAATGTGAGGAAATATTAAATATAGTAAACTGCACAAATGTAATACATAAGTTACACATTGGGCTTTTTATGATCTAAAAATCTATTCCAAGAAAAAGAAAAAATGAAATTCAAAGACTTACGAGCTTGTTTCGAAAAATACTAAAAATAAGTTCCAGCTGGTGTGAGAACATGGTAAAGGTATAACATGGTACCAGGGTAAATAATAGCACAGGATGGGTGAGGCAGGCAGAGGGAAACTTTAAATGCAGAACATTTTATACTGCTTTTTAAAGGGATTTTTACAAAAGTAAGAAAACATATATACACACATCAACAGCAGAGAAAATGTATTGAAACAATATATCAGATGATGTTTTCTTTACACAATTTTCCAAGAGTAAGCACATGGCCAACACAGATTAATCACTAATGAATTTAATAAAGTGAACAGATTATTAGCTCCTAAAGCTAGTTATTTTATTTTCTAATGTTTCAATGTGCCAGATGTTTCATAAAAATAGTTTTTACTATTTAAAATGATTTATGAAGCTAGAATACCCAACTTTTATTTCTGTGTTAAAATTTAAGAGTTAAAAACCGTTAACAAACAGAATTTGCAGTTCAGTTAGCAGTCACTGAATGTAAAAAGAGTTCTTAAAATGCTCCTCTTCAGAGCCATTCTCGTTCCCATAGAAACCAATGTGAGATCCTGGAAAACAAGGTAAGTTCTAAAATAATCACCATTATAAATACCCATTATATAAATGTAAATACGGGCAATTGAAATGATTTAGATGATTTTGAAATTGCATATCATTTCCCAAACCATAATGATTCCTTCAGAGTGGTTCTTGTCTGTCATATAAATACAGCATTTACAAAATTTTTAAAATTCTTATGATTTACTTGTGAGACCATAATCGCCTTTTCAAACAAGTCTTGGGCATGCAAATATCGATTTCTGAACATGTATTTTGGTGCAAGATGGGTATTTTGGCTGGGCTTTTCCTTTGTGGTAGATTAAATACTTACCATTATTAGTATTTGGATTTCACATAATCATTTCTCTATTCATTATTAATTATTTTACAAAGAGATCTAGATATTTTGGAGAATTATTTTACAATTATAATTTTCATTTTTATTTATGCAAACATTTTGTCATATTAAAAGAGCCAAGAACTCTTCTTTTATTGGGACTGTAATTCTTCTGAAAGTCCAGAATCAATCACTGAGTATAGGGCACTCATAATATTAATGAAGATGTGAGTGTGCATTGTTCACAGATATATATGCCTCTAAGAGATAAGCCTCCTAATATTTAAGAAGCAAGAGCATTTCAGGGGTAAAGTTCCAATAGCAAGAAACAAGCATTTTAATTTAGTGTGGC
This sequence comes from Ursus americanus, assembly GCF_024610735.1. Taxonomy (NCBI): domain Eukaryota; kingdom Metazoa; phylum Chordata; class Mammalia; order Carnivora; family Ursidae; genus Ursus; species Ursus americanus. Next base: position 65,666,085 of record NC_142129.1, read on the forward strand.
TGTTGAAGGGGTTCTGGACATGCCACCCCAAAAAATGTCACTTTGGAGTGATTATTTTGAGGCGAAGGAACCTGAAAAACAACGGATACAGGGGGAGGCTTTCTCTGAACTTCCCTCATCTGCCTAAAGACAGAGCCTTCAAAAGGAATTCAATTATCATAAATCCCCTTCCCGGGATTGACTCCTACCACTGGGAGGAAACTAGAAGTCAACTCAACACCCAGACAAACTTTGTCACAAATTATCATATCTCCTATCTATTCTTTAACAGCCCATTCATCTTTACTAAAAATAATTTACTCTCCCCTAAGTTGCCTATATCCTCTGCTTCCTCTGTGAAAGATGGTATATAAACTCTCAAGTCTCACCACTTTTTTGGGTATTCATTTTTTTTTCCTGTGATGCCCTGGTGTACATAATATTAAAAATTAATAAGTTTGTTTACCTTTGCTCCTGTTAATCTGCCTGTTGTCAATTTATTTTGTAAACCCAGTTACTGAACCTAGGAGAACAAAGGGAAAGTCTTTTCTCCCCTAAACTGTTAAAGGAGCCACAAGTTATAGACTAGTCTTGCAGTATTGTTAGCTGAATCAATGACCAGAAAGTCAGGTATTTTCTCTTCCATTTCATCTAAACCCTTGCTTCTTAAAATGTAGTCTCCAGACCAGCAAAATGAAAGCTTGTTAAAAATGTAGAATTTCAGGCCCTAGGTAGACCAGCTGATTCAGAAGCTGCATTTTAACAAGATCACCAAGGGTGAATTCACATTAAAGTTTAGAAACACAGCCAGTCTCAAATATTTGCTCCAAACAAATTTTAGCTTTATTCCAGGTAGACTGATGGAAGCTAAAAAACCTACTAGCAAGTAAACTCTAAGAGGGGAGGAACTATGTCTGCATGTGGCATCCGCACATCATGTAGTTTAGAGGAAAATCCATAAATAATCTTAAATAATTTTAAGAAGAGAGAATGAAAAATATCCCTTTATTTCAAAAATGACATATTTCAAGTTTTATATTTTTAAAAGAAAATGTTCTTATATTTTGTTTTTGCCCACTCCCCCAAACCAAACCATTAAACATACATCACAGACAAAAATCAACTCAAAGTAGATGAAAGATTTAAATGTAAAACCTGAAGTTGTAAAACTCCTGAAAGAAAACATAGGCAAGAGCTTTATGACATTGGTCTAGGCAGTAATTTCTTGGATATGACACCAAAAGCACAAGCCGTAAAAGCAAAAATAGACAAGTGGGACTACATCAAACTAAAAAATTCTGCACAGCAAAATCAATAATCCACAGAGGCAACTTACAGAATGGGAGAAAAATATGTGAAAACTATATGTAACTAATAAGGGGTTAATCTCCAAAATATATATGGAACTCGTTACAATTCAATAGCAAAAACCCAAATAACCCAATTAAAAAATGGGCAAAGGAGGGGGGGGTACCTGGGGGTGGTTCAGTCAATTAAGCCTCTGACTCTTGATTTTGGCTCAGGTCATGATCTGCGGGTCATGAGTTGAGTCCCACACTGAGCTCTGCACTGGGTGTTGGCCTGCTTAAGATTCTCTCTCTGCCTCTGCCCCTCCCTCCACAGGCACGCTCTCTCTCTCTCTCTCTCTCAAAAAAAAAAAAAAAAAAAGGCAAAGGACTTTAATAGACATTTCTCTAAAAAAACATAGAAATGACCAGTAGGTATGTGAAAAGATACCCAACATCATGAATCATCACGGAAATGCAAATAAAAACCAAAATGAGATATCACCACCTCACATCTATTTGTCAGGATGGCAATAATAATAATAATAAGGTAACATGTATTGACAAGGATGTGGAGAAACTATAACCCTTATGTACTGTTTTGAAGAATGTAAAATGATGCAGCCACTATAGAAAACAGTATGAGGATTTTCCCAAAAATTTCAAATATAACTATACATGATCCAGCAATTCCACTTCTGGGAATTTATTCAAAAGAACTGAAATCAAGATCTCAGGAAAATATCTGCACTCCCATGTTTTTTGCAGCATTATTCACAATAGCCAAGATACAGAAACAATCTAAATTCCCACTGACAGATAAGAGGATGGAATATTACTCAGCCTTAAAAAAGAATGAAATTCTGTCATATTCAACAACATGGATGAACCTGGAGGACATTATGATAAATAAAATAAGCCAGTCACAGAAGGACAAATATTGCATGATTCCACTTACATAAGATATTTATAATAGTCAAACTCATAAAAACAGAGAATAAAATGGTGATTGCCAGGGGTTGGAAGAAGAGGGAAATGCAGAATTACTATTTAATAGGTATAAAGTTTCAGTTATACAAAATGAGTAAGTTCTAGAGATCTGCTGTACAGCATCATGCCTATAGTTAATAATACTGCATTGTGCATTCAAAAATGTAAGAGGGTAGATATATTAAGTGCTCTTACCACAATAAATTAAAAAAAAAAAATAGATCACAGCAGGGTTTAGAGCTAGCTGCAGGTATTCAGAGTTTGACCTCACAGTTATAGCCCAGTTTTCTTAAAGACCTTCAAGATCTGTTTTAGGGGAAAGTGAATAAATTTTAAAGCCCCAGAAAGAATGAAAATGTGAACATGGAGCTATGGATTTATACAAAATAAAAGATGTTCTATGAAAGACATCCCAAAGTCTACTTTCTAAATCTCATCCTTTCTACATTTCTCTGCTTTATAACCATTGCTGCAAATTGCATATGGTTTAGTTTGCCCCTCCCTTTCAAATTTCCATTTTCTTCTAACAGAGTTACATCTGCATTTATCACAAATATATGTGAAATTTTGATGACAGTGTTGGTTAACTGCCTACATGTTGTGACTTGGTGGGGAGAGGAGGGTCCTGAAGGTCTGCTTTACAGATTTAATTTCATCTAGGACCTGTTCTTCGGAGACTCAGAGAGAAGCTCCAGCAAATAGTTGTGTTCTGGAGGTTAGAAAGGGAAGATAAAAAGATAGATAGGGCACAGCCACAGTTCAGTATTTCTTGATGACAAGCATGGATGCTGTTGGAATTATTTTTTTTTCCCTAAACTCGAGGAGTTTTATGACTTGCTAGAGGGTACGAATCAACATTATCATTCTCCTTTCTACTTCAAACTATTACTATTTATTGCCTGCTCACCATATGCCAGACAACCTTCTGAGTGTGTTTTATAATACTTATTTAATCTTTCTAACAACCTTATGGAGAAGGTAACCGATTACTCCCATTTCAAAGATGAGTAAACTGAGGCCCAAGAGGGAAAGTAATTTTCTAGGGCCCCACAGGTGGTAAGTAGCAGAGACTGAGTTAAGTAGAGTGATTCCAACACCAAAGCTTTTTACATACCCTGAAAGGACATCCTAGAGACTTGATGTGTAGACCTGTCTTCTCAGTTCTTACATATCTTATGTAAGTGGCTAATTACCTGTAGCTTCCTGAGGTCAAAATGAAGGTGACTTTGAAATCAGTCCTTCCTCCAGATATCAGGCATTTAGCAGTCCCTCACCATTTCTTCCTGGATAGAGATAGGCATAGAAAGGTCAATCTTGTAGAATCAATTCTGCCTAGTTACTGAATGGTCACTCTATAGCAAACTTAAGGATTCAGGTATTTGTGGTAGAACTAAAACTATATAGATCCCAAATGGGACTTCAGGGAAAAAAAGATTTGCTAGAGACAAACTGAATCATCTACTATAAAATCTGCTGCTAGCTTGATTTCTTGTGAAGTTAAATATAATCAACCAATTACAGATACGATATGTTGGTAAAGGTATAGTTTTGACTGCAGTGCTTCTCTCTAAAGTTGTAGAGGGTTTCCTAGCCATACACAGCTAAGTCAATCTTAAGATTCCATTTTCTTCTTCATTCTACCTCTTTGACCTCTGTACTTCCATCTAGATTTGTATGTTTCTGCCATTTTCCTACATGTGTACATGTTCAGCAGTGTTAGAAAGAAATGATTTCAGGGGTTCTTATGTCAACTGTCTGCCTCTCTACACACTGAGATTTTTTTTTTTCTCTTATCCTTTAAAAAGCCCTTAGGATACAATAGCTCCACCACTTCTTAGCACTGTGACTTTGGCCACGTTACAACCTCTCTGTGCCTCAGTTCCCTCAAGTATTAAATAGATTTAAATTGTACTCACTTAATACAAAAAAAGGACTTGGCACAGTGCCTGATACAAAGTAAACACTAAATACATGTTAGCTATTATTATTATTAACTTATGGAGGAACTCACTTCTTCCCCAAAGTTTCACCAAGATATCATCTAGGAAACAAAATCCACATTTAAAGACTTTTAGGGTTAGTATAGAGGATCCGAGCTATTTTAAAATTTAAGACCCTTATTTAGTAAGAGCTAACATGTATTGATCACTTATTACATGCCAGGTATTGGGTTATGCCATATATGTGTGCGTGTATGTATATATATATATGTGCACACACACACATATATGAGCATAGTCACTTAATCTTTGTTATAACTCTACAAATCACTAAAATTACTTCAGAGAAATTTAGCAATTTGCCTAAACCTCCTGGTTAGTAGGAATTGAGCCTAGGTTTATATCCTGGTCCATCAAATACGTATTCTTACATGCTTAAGTTAGCAAAGCAATAATGCCTCTTATACTTTAATAGCTATCATTTTCCAGAGTTTTTCCATGTACGATGGCCATTTAAATGAGATGTTGCTCATTGTGGCGTGTGCCATGATGATTAAAATATGTTATTTCAGGGACGCTTGGGTGGCTCAATCGGTTAAGCGTCAGACTCTTGATATCATCCCAGGTCTTGATCTCAGGGTTGTAAGTTTAAGCCCTGAGTTGAGCTCCACGCTCAGTGTGGAGCCTACTTAAAAAGAAAAAAAAAATTTTTTTCCAGTGGTTCCAGCATTCTGGGCTTAATGGATCAGTAAATTTTTCAATTTCAAAAATTGGAGACATAACATAAAATGTTGTTTTTAAATTATTCCTTTAAATATATTCAATTTTATGGGGGAAATCATTATATCGCCATTGATTTTTTTTTTTTTTTGCTAAGATTGATATAAACATCAATCACATATCAGATAAATTAAATAATGCACTTAGAATTTGGGATTCCTGACTCCTTGGCCAAATTTTTTATAGCATTTTTAAAAATTCAGATACACTTCACGTAACATAAAATTTATCATTTTGAAGTGTACACTTCAGTAGTTTTTAGTACATTCACTGCTTTGCAACCATCATGACTACCTAGTTCCAGAATATTTTTATCATCCCACAAACCCCATACCTATTAGCAGTTAGTCCCAATTCCCCCCTTTCTCATCTCCTGGCAGCCATTAATTTTTCTGTCTCTATGGATACATCCTTAGGCAAATCTTTTATCTCTGTACAAAATGGCTGTCTCAGATCTGTGATTTGTTTTTTATTCCTTGCTGCCTAAATCAAACTGCCTGCCCAAAGCTTTACCTTGGTGTGTCATTCCCAGTGGCATATGTAATATACATGATAGATGGCATGAAAGTACAAAATTCTAAGAGGTCCCATCAAGGTTAGCAAATACTGCCATACGTATGGATTTTAATATGAAGAAATATACTACATACTTAATACATTTCCACTGTCCGCATTTACTTACAGTTTAAGTTGACTTCTAATTTTAATTCCAATTTTAGATTTTCCTCATCTTTTCTTTCTCTTCTTTTGGTATTTATTCATATAACATGTCAAATTACATACACATAGAACTTAATTTGAAGGCTGTTAATGTTTTAAGTAACCACTACAAATTAAAATAGTATTATAAGGGCCATCTTATTTTTTTTTTTAATTTACATCTAATTGAGGTTGCCAAATTCTGGTCCAAATTTGTGCTATATTTAGTTGCTCTATTCTCTGTACATCCATACACTCTGTTCATTTCTCAGAAAATTTCCTTTTAAAATAGAAATTTAAATGTATTACTATGTTCCACTGTGATTTATCTGTTTATATGTCTCGGAGTGGAATCTGAACTCCTGGAAGGGAAGGACTTTGTCTATACGTGTTTGATTTCCAGTACGGTGTCTGGCGCATGGTATGAACTAACGTTAACTACTGTTGTTGAATGAAGGAATAGGATTTAAATATGAACAAGCATATGTATCAAAATTTATAACACCCAATTATATATTACATAATATCCATCTATAATATTACATACACATGTTTTATAAATTCACAGCTACATTAAAAATATTTAATATTTGAAAAATTCAAAATGATATATTTGAACACCATAAAACGTTAAATATATCGAGTTTTACATAGTATTATTTTATAATAACCTATAAAGTAGTTATTACACACACAGACACACACTCTATTTAACAGGGTATTCACCACAGCGTAATTACAAGATGGAGGAACAACGAACGGAAGAGTTTGGAGATTCAAGTCAGGTAAACAAACCTGCATTTGGATTGTCTAGCACCATTTGGCTGACTTTGGCTATTTCTTTCTGAACCTGAATTTTCTGTGACGTGGAAATATTTAATACCATGCTTAGAGTATTGGTTTAAGGATGGGGCTATCTATATTAAGGGCCCCGCACTCAGCAGGCCCTTCAGGAATCTTAGAGGGCACTTTATCCCTCAGACTAAGTAAAGGTGTTTAATTTTTCTACATTATGAGTCTCTTCCAGTGAGGGAAACCTACCCGGATGCCAAATTTGTCAATTCAGAAAGTCCAGATAAAACAATAAAGGCACAAAATGATCCATCTCTAACTCTGACGGATTGCTAAACCCGCAGGAAGCGCTGGGTGGACCTCCAGTATCCCAGCATTCCTCGCGCTGCTCCCGTTGCTCTTCTACTGCGTCTCTATGGTAGAACCGGCCTCAGAGGCGGCCGCGGCGTTGGTGCCTTCGGTGAGGAAAAAGTGAGAGCTCCAACTTTCCTCTTGGCCTGAGAGGTTTTTGGCGCGGAGCGTCGCCATGTCAGAGAAGAAGCAGCCGGTAGATTTGGGTCTCTTGGAGGAGGACGACGAGTTCGAGGAGTTTCCTGCCGAAGGTAACCGGCTGGGCCCCGGCTTCTGGGCCGCGTGGACGGTGACTCAGGCCTCCGGGTGGAGTCAGCGCGGGTGCTTGGGCTCGGCCCGAGGCGCTCGCGGGAAGTCCGGACCCCTGCGGCCGGCTCTCGAGGCACGCGCGACCCTCCACGCGACCGGCTTCGGGTTCGGAGTGTCTCGGTGGGCCTCACCAGTGAGGCTGAATGCCTTCTGCTTCCTCATTGGGAGGAGCCACCGTGACCCGGGCCTCCAGCCCTGACTCCGGGATGGTCCTTTTTCTTCTTTTCTTTTTTTTTTTTTTTTTACTCTTCAGCCGGCTTACCCGCCACCTCGTTAATGTCTATATAAACCTTTTTTTCCCCCTTTATTTTCTTGTAGTGTGGCAGCCTTCCTTTGTCCTTAAATCATCCAGAATTAAATTGCTGTACCTGGTTAGGCCAATATTGCTTACTTTCAGGACTTTAAAAATGAAGCCTCGTAAGTAGGATGGGAGGATCAGGTGTTTGTGGGTAATAACATGGGTAATAACGTTATTACCCTATCCTTGTTTCTCATTTTTGATCACTTCAAACTAGCAAAGTTTAAGGATTTATAAGATCCTTATAAAAATCTACATTTTTATTAGTTTCATGGTTACCAAGAGGAGCTTTAGTTTTCTCACTGTAAGTGATAGCAAATAGCTAACATTTATTAGGTGATTACTTGTCTAAATTCTTTGCTTGTAGTAATTCATTTTCACAATTCTAGTAGTTAGGTACCAGTATTATTTTTCAGGTAAAGAAATTGAAGTTTGGAACTGTTAAGAAACTTGTCCCATGTCACATAGCTGACTAGAAATGATGGATACCTTCTAGGAATGATGTACTACTTCTGTTTTATTTTTTTAGATTGTTGTTGCCATGTAGGTTTCCAGAACTATTTGCTTTATTTTCTGTTATGTGTAGAATAAATATTTGTTTTGTAAGAAAAGGCTACTATTGGGTAGCCTTTCTGAAAGTGGTAGGAAGAGAATTGTGGTTAATGGTGTACAAATCTGTTATGTTAAGCAATTACAACTTCACTAAAATTGTCCTAAGTTGTACCCCACCATGATCCTATTGTGCATAAAAACCACATAGCTTAAACATTTGTTCTTTTTATTTATGATGTACTCTATTATTTTGCTTAGCAGAAGAAGATATTAGTGTTCATAGGACACAAACTCAGACTAACCCAAAGCACATTTCAGTTGTGGGATTCATTATATATGGAGGGGATTGTTTTGTTTTTGTTTTGGTAGTGGATTTATCTGTCCAGGCATGTCTTCTCTCTCTCTCTCTCTCTTTTTTTTTTAATAAGATTTTTTTTGTTTATTTGAGAGAGAGCGCACCAGCGGGGGTGGGGGAGGGACAGAGTGAGAGGGAGAAGCAGGCTCCCTGCTGAAGAGGGAGCTGGACGTGGTGGGGGTGAAGGGAGCTGGACTGGATCCCAGGACCCCGGGATCATGACCTTAGCTGAAGGCAGACATTTAACTGATGAGCCACCCAGGCGCCTCCAGACATGTTTCTTTCTTTCTTTCTTTTTTTTTTTTTAAGATTTTATTTATTCATTTGACAGAGAGACAGCCAGCGAGAGAGGGGACACAAGCAGGGGGAGTGGGAGAGGAAGAAGCAGGCTCCCAGCGGAGGAGCCTGATGTGGGGCTCGATCCCAGAACGCTGGGATCATGCCCTGGGCCGAAGGCAGAAGCTTAATGACTGCGCTACCCAGTTGCCCCCAGACACGTTTCTTTTACCTCACTGTCAAGTTGGTTCATAATCTAACATTGAGCTATACAGTAGAGAACTGGCTTATTGAGGACAGGATCAACTTTTTACTAAAACTTCATATTTCAAATAGCGCTTATCCATTGTTTATCACATACAAGGTATAGTGCTAGGCACTTTGTTTACATTATATAGTCTATCACCGCAACTGTGAGGAAACTGATGCTTAGATTTAAAAAGCTTGCCATTAAGTAGTCAAGGTAGAATGTGAAAGATCTGTGTGACTCCCCAACATAAGCTTTATTTTTAACCTTTAGCAAGGTGCCTGGCACATGGTAGGGGTTAATAAATGCTTGTTGAATGAATAAACCTGCATTTAAATTAAGTAGTTGAGAATTGACTGCTTAGAAAGTTCTAGAGATAACTGTGTACCTAATGATACACGTGATTTTTCTCAGCAACTGTGATTTCATCAGTTATTGCAGAATATGTAGTTTGTTCTTATTCTAAGTTTATGTTGTGAGCGGCAATTCAAAGTCTTGGTAGTTACACAGTAAAAAAAAAAATCTCGTTAAAGTTAAGAGGAAAAGCAGAGAATTTGGGAGGTGCTGAAGGAGAGAGAATCTTAAGCAGGCTTCATGTCTAGCATGGAGCCTGACACGGGGCTTGATCTCTCAACATCTCTGAGATCATGACCTGACCCGAAATCAAGAGTCGGTCAGTTAACTGACTGAGCCGTCCAGGTGCCCTGAGAATTTTTTTTTTTTTGAAGACAAAGCCCTCTCACAATTGACCAGTTTATTAAAATTAAGTAAGTCACCACTTGACTGGTCACCTTATAGAATATTTGTTGTTTTCAGGTTTGAATGTATAGACTCTAATTCATTTAGGAATTTTTCCATTTGGAATGAGAAATAACATTGAAATGCCATTGTTTTGTTCAGGTTTCTGATTTTTTTTCCTGTGGTTTATAATTTAGACAGGTTTTCCTTTCATGTTAATTTGAATTGAGATTTTGCTGGGTACAAAATAAGCCCAAGAGGTGAAACCAATCAATATTTACTAATAAAACTCTTATAAAAAACAAAACTAAAAGAGAAAAAACCTGGAGAAATATCACCAAGGAATTATTGAATTATTTCTCTTTTGAAACTATACATTTTTTGTGTTTGTTTTTATGGTCTAGTCATGGTTTAGTCTCCATTGCTGTTCAGTGTGATCCATGGACCAACAGTTTTGGTATTAACTGGCAGCTTATTAGAAATGCACTGTCTCAACCTAGACCTACTGAATTAGTTTGGACTTTACCAAGCTTCTTTAAAGATTTGTATGCACATTACAGTTGGAGAATAACTAAATGGCCTATTTTGAATTTATTAGTATTTGAATTTTCAGTTCAATGATTATGTCCTGAATTACTTTCCAAGTTCTCTGCCTTCTTTGGAAATTCTCTTTCTTGTGATTGTCCTTAGGGTAAATGTGTCATTGACAAACACAGTAACAGATGCAACTTAAAATGTCCTATAATCATCTTTTCTATCTATAGAAGGTCTGATTTTCACAGGCCTTGTTGCCTCTCTGCTCCAGAAAGTGGATGATACCCATTGTCTAGGGTAGCTTGCAGTTACAGGAGACTGCTACATGAAAGCCATTACTGAAGTTCTGTATCCCAGGTTTGACTAGTGGATCGTCCGTCTTTTGGGAGAGTGTTGTTGCTTCATCTCATCCCAGATAAGAACTAGTTTGGTAGGATGTCATTCAGTCATTTTAAGGAAGGGTAATTTTTATTTTAAAAAGGAAACTATGGTAATGTGTTTTTATGGAACCTCTTTATTTCTTCTGAATAGTTCTTCAGTGTGAGGTATAATGGTGTGGGAGCGGGAGGGAGTGATTTTCTGAAGGTCCAGAGGAATAAATGCTTCTTTTTTTTTTTTTTTAAACTTGTTATTTAGTGTGTGGATCTGTGTTACATTGGCAGTTCCTTACAGTTTCTCTGATGGGTGTATAATCTGGTCATTAAGAACTATTCAAAAATCAGGTTTAGGATCTTTGTGAAATGCATTCTGCAACTTTTTAACTATTTAAACTGAGAATAGGCTTTGTTAGGAGGACATTCAACATACAGGGTGTGATTGATTATAATTAATTTTGGAGGCTTTGGCATGGTTAGAAGTGGAAAGCAACTTAAAATCTATAGAAGATAAAACTTGTCAAGCTCACATAGCTAGGTTGGTAGTAGTAGAGCAGGGTCTAAAACTGAAATACTTTATAATTTAGTTGAAATGTCAAAAAATTTTTCATCAGATGTTGAAAGGATATTTAAAATATTTTCATTAATCACTTTCTTCTGTCAATTAGAAGCGGGTGAGAAAAGAAAAGTGGGAAGAACAAGTGGGCCTTTAGGTTCTTTTATTCTCTTTTCTTTCTGTGCCATAATTGAGAGGGTTTTTGTTTTGTTTTTTGTTTTTTTTTTAGGGGAAAACTTTTTAGAATATTTAAAAGGAAACTGAGTTTGCCTCCAGAAGTAATGATATTTACAGGAGAATTCTGTTAGTAAGTATTCTGTAATTTTTCTGTGATCAGTGAAACTGCTTTATTATTTGATGAATTCAAGAGCAGTATACTACCTACCTTGACGCCCTCCTTGAGAAATTGCTGCATAAGAGACTGTTATTGATGAAATCTTTCTTTTCTCTTGAGGCAGACAGTAAACAAGCTGGTGGTCCCCTCTGGAGTAACTGAGGTACTCTCACCTAACAAAGTAGGACATCTTACAGTAGTTCTTATCCAGGGAAGTATTTTTGGATGTCACATGTGTCTGACAGGTGCAAATGTGAAGTAATGGCATTTAGGGGTAGAGGCCAAGGATTTTAAATGCTAGTTGTACATAGACCAGTACTGCACAAAAAGAATTGTCCTATGAAAAATGCCATGGAGAAATATTTACATTGATTGGATACCAATTGGACTAAACCATCAGTAGGATTTCTGAGAATCTTAGATATAAAGGTAGATAGATAGAACTGATACTGTGTCAGATAATGTACTAGTCAGTTAACTAATGCCCAGAGGGGCTCTGCTATTTTCAGTTATTAAATGTAATATAGTGGACACATAAATAACACAGTCACACGTTTAAATTAGTTACATGATGGTGGCAAAAAATGGAGAAATTGTGTTACTAAAAATAAAAAAAATAAATATGAATGGCAGAGTGCTTGTTGAGTGTCCATTCATGTTAATCATATACAAGAAGAAAGTTTTTGAACCCTGGGATGGAAAAAGCACAATGAATCTAAGATTAGACCTAGGTTCAGAATCCATCTCTTCTCAACTTGCAGCTTGTCAATTCATGTTAGTTACTTCATTTCTTTAAAATGCTTTTGTGGTATTATATATATAATAATTGTACACATAACTGCTTATTGTAAAAACTTAAACCTATAAAAGGGCATAAAAAAATTAAAACCTATAAAAGGGCATGTTTTTCCTGCCTTTCCCCCAGAACATTTGCCATATTCCAGGGATAGCCACTGTTAATTGTCTTTTTTAGTATCCTTCCAGAATTCATGTATATATTGTGTGTGTTTATATGTATTTTAAAAATACAGAGGGCCATATAAATATGTACTATTTTTCATTCTAGAGCAGTTCTCAGTTTGTCTTTGACTTTCATGGTTTTGACACTTTTGAAGTTTACAGGCCAGTTATTTTGTAGGATGTTCCTCAACTTGAATTTGTCTCATGTTTTCTCCTGATTAGATTCAGGTTCTACACCTTGGCAGGAATATCATAGTTGTGATTCTGTATTCTCATTGCATCCTATCAGGTGGAACATGATTCACACTTGTTCCATTACTGATGATGTTCACCTTGATCACTTCATTAAGGTAATGTCTGTGAGACTTTTCCAACACTAAATTACTCATTTTCCCTTTGTAATTAATAAGCATTTTGTGAAACTATGGAAATATAAAATTCATTATCAAACTTTCAGTTTATTAATTTGGTTATTTATATCCATACAGACTCATGGATTCTCATTTAATGGGTTATAATATGGTGCTATTATTTATTTTGATCCTCAAATTGTCCTATATTTGAACATGGGCAGCCCCTTCATACTGTCTTCTGTGACCTTTTGACATGTCACCATCATTCTCTGTGCATTTCCAAGCATTCTGACGAAAAAAGGTATTCCAGGTTAATCTTGTTCTTTCCCTACTCTGATCCTGCAATCAGCTATTTCTCCAAGGAGCATTTCTTTTAGTGGAGAATGATGTTCAGAAGGCAGGATCTTAACTCCAGTTGTGCTGGTCGCTTTGGCGACCCTCTCAGTGAAAGGAATTAGGAAATGTGTGTGTGTGTGTGTGTGTGTGTGTGTGTATAAAACCATGAGTTCACACAGTATCTCCAATTATAGTTCAACACTACAGGGTTCATTCTAGATCCTTTTCTTTTCATATTTGTAATTCCCTTCCCCAACAGTGAGAAACCTGGCTTTCATTGTCTTAAATATATTGTCTGTTTGGTCATCCAGCTCCCTCGCCAATCTTTGTTGCCCCCTCCACCCCAGTTGCCTTCCTTATGTCATTTGGACTTTAACATTCTTTGCCAGGCCACCCCCGTCCCTCCTCACTTCAGTATGGGGTGTCTTCTTCGCCCTGTTCAGGTCTGACACACCAGTCACTCTATGTTCTGCCTCTGTAGGAATGTCCTCTTCGCTCTACCACCTCATCTGGTACCAGGTGCCTTTTGAATTTTGACATATAGCCTCAAATTGCCTTTGAAAATGGTTATGCCAATTAAAATTTCTGTCACAGTTTACCTCTTCTCTCATAAGGTTGCCTATAATCCATATTAAGCATTTTAGTCATTGTAAACCTGATGGATGAAAAATGGAATGTCATCTTTTCATTTTGGTATTGATTTGAGTGAGATTGACCATTATGTTATTCCTTGAACTGTTTCCATCTTAATCCTCAGTTTCTTATATGTAATTTGTGGATAATAGAATTATGTATTATATGAATGTGTTAATCTGTTCGAGCTGCCATAGCAAAATACTGTAGACTGAGTGGCTTAAACAGTGGAAATTTATTTACTCACAGTTCTGGAGGCTGGGAAATCCAAGATCGAGGTGTTGGCCGATTCATTTACTGGTGAGGACTCTCTGGCTTGCAGACTACTGCGTTCTCACTGTGTCCTCACAAGGTGGAGGGAGAAAGAGCAAGCTGTTTGCTCTCTCTTCCTATAATGGCACTAATCACATCATGAGGACTCCACCCTCATGACCTTACACCACCCTAATTACCTTCCAAAGACCCCATCTCTAGATACCATTACATTGGGGGTTAGGGCTTCAACATAAGTATTTGGGATGGGGAGGAACACAAACATACCAGTGATACATGTAAAATGCATAGCATAGAGTTTGGCACAAAGTGGTATTGAATAAACATTAGTCCCCTTTCTTTTCTTTCCTCTAATCTCCTTAGGGAATTGGATTTTGAATATTTGGTATTCACTTAGAATTTGAATTGTTTCTGACAAATATTTTAATTATAATTTTAGGTGTATCCAAAATTAAGCTTGTTGAATTTGTTGGTTAATCAAAAATTGATTTATTAAAAACTTTTAAATTAATTTCAAAAGTACTTTAAAAAATAGTGTATTTGTATAAAATATAAAGATACATAAAACAATAGCATGTATTGTTTAAAGATGCATACAGATATGCAAGAGGTATAAAGAAATACAGTGGAGTTAAAAAAAAAAAAAACCCAGATCAAGATACTGGTGGTTGGGGATGCCTGGGTGGCTCAGTTGGTTAAGTGTCTGCCTTTGGCTCAGGTCATGATCCCAGGTTCTGGGATCGAGTCCCACATGGGGAGCCTGCTTCTCCCTCTGCCTGCCGCTCCGCTCCCTCTGCTTTGTGTGCTTTCACTCTCTCTCTGACAAATAAATAAAATCTTTAAAAAAAATTATTAAAAAAGAAGATACTGGTGCCTGGGAGGGGTTAGTGAGAGGTGTGCTCCAGTATATTAAACAGTAAAAATTACTTTAGAAAAAATATTTGGATTAGCTGTTTCACTGAATCTATAGAATAAAACAAGCAGTAAATAGTTGCGACTTCAGTATTTAACATTATTACCAGATTGTTGTTAAACATTACTCATTCAAAGATGTTATGAATTGTTGAAAACATTGAGGGGAACATAGAAGTTTCAAAGACTATACTTACACTTCTTCTAAAGTATTAAAAATTCACCAAATATATTTTTTTCCTGTGTTGTGTTGTACATGTAGTGTTTGGTAGAAATAGTATTGTCTTTATTCTGGAACATGTTTTTCTTCTTACTTTCCTTACCCTTCAAGTTCCTGTGAGGTTATTGGTGCATAATAAATGATTTATTCATTCAGTATATATTTGTTGAGTGCTTCCTATAAATCGGGCACTGAATGGTGCAGAGAGAATGATGTAGTAAGTGCTTTAGTACATAGTCCCATTTAATCCACATAGCAGTTTTATGAAGGTTTTATGTTTGAGGCTCCACAAAATTTGTTAATTTTCTACCAGGTCACAGTTAACTAGAGGCTGCACTGAGGCAAATTTGACTTCTTAGGTAGATACTTGTCTTTGAACTTAGAAATACCAGAGAGGCAGGGCACGGTGATTTTCATAGTAAGTTGAGCTTTTTAGTATTTTGGATGTGCTTATCTTGGGAGATGGAGCTCCAAGCCCTTCCCTCTCCGCCCCCAATTAAATCGGAGCAACTTTACTTTTGCTTATCTTTATCTATTGGGCTTCTGTGTGAGATTTCATTGAGTTTCCTTCCATTGGTGGGGCAGGGGTAGGGAGGGCAGGCATTTAGACGACTGGAAGTGAAGTGTAACAGCCTTTGAAAAGAAGGGGAAATTATTTCCAGTTCTGTACAAGGTGAAATAGCATTTGAACAGAGCTTTCAAAAAGATAGAAATGTAGAACAGGGGCTTCCAAAAGAAGGGGGAAAGGGTAGATACTTGGAGGTGAAAAAATAATGTGTTTGTGTGTTTTATTTGACTCTGAAATAGTGGTTGTAAATGCAGGTGGTTTGGGGCCTAATATTGGAAAACTTTAAGCCAAATGTCCAGTTCGAACTTTATCCTTAGATACATGAGAAGTAGAGATTTTTTGGTTTGATGTGTGAGCTTCCTTTGAGCAGTAGGCAGTTTAGGAAAAATGAACCCAGTAAAATTAATTTGGAGAGCTAGAAAGAGGCCGAGTCAAGGAAGCTGATTAGCAAATTTTTGAAATAGCTTAGCTTAGGACTAAGGGCCTGAGAAAGGTTGTTACTAGGAAAGATGTGAAGAGGGTGACACAAGAATAACAAATGAGCTTTGGCAACTGGTTTGATAAGGACTGTTGGGAATAAGAAATTGGAGGTTGTGATTTTGCACTTGATGTCTAGTGGAAGACAGGTGGTGGGGTTCGCATCTTAACTCAGTCATGTGAAGGATCAGAATGAGGGAATTGAGACAAGTGTAGGGCACAAGGGCTTGCAAAACATGAGCTTAATGGCTTTGGGGAATTTTATAAAAGTACAGAGAAAAACCTAAGCACTAGCAAAGAAAAGCAAAGTCAGTGTGACTTTATTGTGGAACCATTCTCCCAGAGGTATGTATTTTTAAATTATTGATGAAAGAAATTGTGTTTGAATTTCCTTTTAAAATGTAAGAAAAATTATAAATGGTTATGTAAGTTATTTTGAGCCTCTATTTCAGATGGCTGTCTACAAATAACTGAAAGCTCACCAGTAGTCTGGTAGCAGTATCATTTATGACTTGCTTTTTGTTGTTTGCTCTGAAGTTCCTCACTGACATTTTTGGGCCTTATTGGAGAAAATACAGTAATATTATGGTGCTATGCTAGGTACTGATTTTTTAGCTACTGTATAGATATTAGATCTCTAGGGTATAGTTGTTTTGTATCATGATAACTTATAGAACTTACACTTTTTGTTTTAATCTATTTTATACAGTTTAAGCAGGAACACATATATTTATCTCAAAATGACTAGATTTAGTGTGGCTTCATTATCATATTCATGAGCATAATGATGATGTTTCCAACTATTGCTGTTCCCTTTCACTTACCTATGATGGTAGGTAGTTCTCTGTACACTTACCATCATCTATGATGATAAGTGTACAATTAAGAATTTTTCAAACTTTTATTGGTTTTTTAAAATATTTTTCTTCATATAATGTTCTACATGTAGGTGCACATTTTTTATTTGAAGAAACTTTGTTGAAGATTAGTTTGTTTATATTCAGGGTAGCTTTACTATTAAGAATTGAATGAGAATTTGATGCTCCTACACATTGACATAGAATAGAGCATTTGCAACCCTATTTGATATAAGTGGAATTTCTTCTTTACTTTTCTTCAAAATACTATACTTCATACTTTTAAGAAATTTTGGAATGTGTATTGGAGAGTGGGGAGAGTAATTTCGAAAATACTAAGTTGAGAGAAAATCCTTTTCCATACTTAAATGTCAAGGTGATACTTAGATAAGTGTGTGGGATCTTTGATAGTTCAGATTTGTGAAATTTAAGGCTAGTCACAGATATAATTCTCACTGGCAAATGTGAACAAAGCCAAATTTGGGGGCAAAGTCTTAAATAATTTAGAATTCCTAGAAACTTATGTATTAGGCATCTGTTACTGGTTACTTCCAGTTCTGACTTCTTAAAATATGGTAATTTTTTTTTTTTTTACTAGTACACATCTGGAGGGCTGCACACTGAAGTAAACACAGCTGTGGTTATTTAAATGATTAATCACAATTCTGGCAGTGCATTCAGTGTTGAAGATAAAGTGTATACTTTATAAAGTCAGCTACGTATTGAAGGAAAGCATTAGACATGCATCAGGTATCTTTTGTTTCATTTTATTATTTTGCCCTTCTCAAAAACTATTTTTGGATTTAAGGCTTTAAAAAGGAGTGATTAAATAAAATTGCATGGTTATTGGTATAGAGTTATAATTGAAAATTAAAACACAAATCAGAGATACATTGCAAGAAATGCCAAATACCGGAGATTACAGCAATAATGGCTTTTTAATTTACACATTCACTTAGTTTAGTATACATATATTGTAATTTACATATATTGTAACATGTACAGCGTGGAGGATTTATAAGTGTTTGGAAATAATATTTGGGTGTATTATACCTTATCACTTAAACTTTTTACATAACATGTTCAGTACATTCTTTTTTTTTTTTTTTTTTAAGATTTTATTTATTTATTCAACAGAGAGAGAGAGACAGCCAGCGAGAGAGGGAACACAAGCAGGGGGAGTGGGAGAGGAAGAAGCAGGCTCATAGCGGAGGAGCCTGATGTGGGGCTCGATCCCATAACGCCGGGATCACGCCCTGAGCCGAAGGCAGATGCTTAACCACTGTGCCACCCAGGCGCCCCCAGTACATTCTTTGTTAGTAAAATCTTTAGTTTCCAGCTAAAATAGATTAAGGATTCCCATTTGTCAGTGTGAATGAACACATGTTTCTTCACTGGTGCTTTTGTTAAATAATTTAAAATGCTTAATAAGTTGTAATTCAAAAGGTTATAAATTGTCTTAGATTCTTCACCTGTGATAATTGGAAGGATAGTAGTCATACAGAGTTCAGTGTGTCTTACTCCTAAGATAAGGCTATATTGAAATTCATATGATGATTTGTGAAGAATTTAACCAGCTTTTCTATTTTTGTATCTTTGTATACTCAATAGTGTCGTAATTATGAAATGCTGTATAATACTACTAAAGAAATACAGAACTATCATTATGAATTTTTTTTGTGTGTTCTGCCTAAAATTTTGCTCACAGTACTGTCCTGCCCCACCCTCATAGGCTAGTTTCCTTTTATTTATTTTATTTTTTTTATTTTTACCTTCTTCTTTTTCCTTTTCTTGCCATTAAAATAGCACAAGATGGTTTTTCAAGGAGGGAGAGATAGTTTACCTGTATGCTAAATGATCATCAGAATTCAACTTCTTATTTTTATTTATTTTTTTAGTTATTCATATTTATTTATTTATTTATAATATTTTTTATTATATTAAAAATATGGAACACTTCACGAATTTGCGTGTCATCCTTGCGCAGGGGCCATGCTAATCTTCTCTGTATCGTTCCAATTTAAGTATATGTGCTGCCGAAGCAAGCACCTGAATTCAACTTTTTAAACCAAAACTTACACCACTCTTAAAATTTTTAAGACACTGTTCAGACTAGTATCTTTCATGTTAAGAATTTTGACTTTATCCTATGTAGAGTTAAGAATTGAGAGCTCCTACAAAACAAGCTATTGAATCTGTTGTTTCTTGTCAGCGATTCTCTGAGGAAGTTAGATACATATTAACAAGTTTGATTTTGTGGTTTGTTTTTGTTTTTTGTTTTTAGTCTCTAGTTAATTCTTCAGTTAAAAGCCAGCTTGAAGATATTTGAATGACATCAAATAGTTATAGTATTGAAATCAACATTTTGAATCACGTCATAGTAAGATTAAAATTTCCTGGGGGTAGGGAGGTCTATGTTTTTACCCTTCTTGAAAGGGTGGGCCTACAAGATTAGCAGAAAAATGTGAAATAAATATTCTTTTATTTTATATTTCTAACTTAAATCTTTTGACACATTATTGTTTATTAGGGAGTAACGTAGATAGAAATAACCTAGTTAACAATTTAGGAAGCTGTTTAATTAGAAGTGTTGCAGGCTGATAGAGGCTTTGTGTCTTAGAACTTTAAAACAGTTCAGTTGTGACTTACGTCACCCCCTTTACTCAAGAACATATTATACAGTCTTAATATATTCAGATTATTTTGAGGAACATTACACTTCATTAGATATCTTTATGAAGACTGCTGAAAGTATCAGTAAAACAAATGCTTAATTTGGCAATTCCTATTTCTAAGCTCAACACAAATTTCCTATTTAAAGTCTAGGATTTGAGGTCATGAAATATTGGCAGAAAAAGTTAGATATTTTCTTGTTAGTCTTCACCTTCTTTGTTTTATAGTAGTGGTAATGGTGGTAGTTTTCAAACAAAGGGTGTATGATGTACAGTGATGTCCAAGGCTTTCTCTAAAATTCTGTAATTTTAAACAGTACTTCATCTTAGCCATTTTATAAAAACTTGAATGTAAAACCAAACCTTGCTACATTGCAGTGTAATGTTATAGTTAGTTTTATGTGAATTTTTTATACTGGAAGGCCTTAGTGTAATTAGCACGACTCAAGAATCATAAAATCCTAAGCTGTCCATTAATACTTTTAGATAGTTATAGAACTATAGGCTATAGTAAGACTGGAGGGAATGTGGAGGAATGCATATAGTCATTATTCACTTGCCATAAAAGGAATTATTAATTTAGTTGTCCCAATACAAGTTCAACATATAAGAATACAAATTTCCATGAAAATTAAATTTGAGATTATTTGAATCAATAATTTGTTCAATTTTAATTTTAAAATTGTTCAATTTTAATTTTAAAATAATTTGAACAATAATTGAACAATAATTTGTTCAATTTTAACTTTAAAATAAAGATCATTCAGTATTAGAGAGAAATATATCTACTGTTTGAAATGAGGCTCCTTTTTATTCTAAAATTTTATCTTAGCTGCACCCAATACCACCTTTGCTTAATGTTCCTCTTGTGTACTTAACATTGCAATTTCTGCCCTCTTATTTTTTTCCTTAGAATACCTTGCTTGTTCCTGAGATTTCCCTCTTAGAAGAATAAAAAGAAAGTTTATACATAACAGTAGAACGTATATAGTGAACAGTTTATTATTGATTGCAATGGCATTATGAGAATTAACAGTACTATTTTATCCCAATACCTAATGATTAACTTTTGACTTAACTAAGTCACTTTTCTAGTCTGTAAAGGTGCAAAAATGTTTTTCTTTCCGTTTATTTTAGCTTAGGGAGTGTGTGTGTATGTCTGTGTGTATAAAAATGGGTGGGGTGCCTTGGTGGCTCAGTCCGTTAAGCGTCTGCCTTCAGCTCAGGTCATGATTCCAGGATCCTGGGATCAAGTCATGCATTGGGCTCCTTGCTCAGCGGGGAGTCTGCTTCTCCCTCTGCCCCTCTCCCTGCTCATGCATGCACGTGTGCTCTCTCTCCCTCGCAAATAGATGAATAAAATCTTTAAATAAATAAATAAATAAATAAAAATAGGTTGCAGTAGCTTTCTGATCACGCTTGCACAGACTAAGGGAACTCCTTAATGTGGTTCCCTAATTTTTTTTTTTAACTTTCTTAATCTACTCTCATTATAAAATTTGGCTAGTTTCACAAACAATAGAAATTTTCAGTTTGATCAAGGTACTATAGAAAATGTAAGGTTGTTTCTAGCCCAGTCAATATTGAGATGTAATTAATACTACTATTAAGTATTACTGTTGTTAAGGACCTCAGAGAATAGCGTAGGATTTGAATTTAGGTAATTACAGTATTCTCAGAGAATAATATTGCTAAGAGATACAAGAAAATTTATGTGGGTAAAAATACTTTTGATTATTGAGAGCTTTTATTAATGAATATACATTCACTGGGGCGCCTGGGTGGCTTAGTGGGTTAAGCGTCTGCCTTCGGCTCAGGTCATGATCTCAGGGTCCTGGGATCGAGTCGGGCTCCCTACTCAGTGGGGAGTCTCCTTCTCCTTCTGCCACTCCCCCTGCTGTGCTCTCTCGCTCTTTCTCTCAAATAAATAAATAAAATCTTAAAAAAAAAAAAAAAAAGAATCGCATGTTCTACCAACTGAGCCAGCCAGTTGTTGAGCTTCCTAACAACCTGAAATAAATCGCCTAAGAGAACTTTTTCATCTTTTCAGGTACTAGGGTCTTAAATTTCCTCCGTGTTGTCTCCTTGGGGAGCACTGGATGAAGTGATCACTATTCTCAAAGACATTCTTAAATATAATTGAAAATTTTACGTGACCATTTCGTAATACATGATCTTGTTCGTCTCTTCTATTTTGAAATATATACTCTTGGCTTCACTGAAATCATACTGGCCTCTGTTTTTCATGAGATTGACCACTCGGAGGGCACTTGAGAAGTATAGTTCCATTTACCCAGTGTTTTATTGACTGTCTGTGGTGTGCCCAGCACTCAGCTGTGTGCATCAGAGTTGCAGATTTAATAAAATGTTGTTCTACCTGAAGGTTTTGAGTAGTAATGGACAGGAATGGAAGTGGCATTTTGGGCATCGGTGGAGGAATGGTATAAACTTTAACACTGGGAAGGAGGTGACGGAAAGAAGACTACAGTAATGTTTATGAAGGGAATAATCCTAAATTAGTAAGTGGCAGTAAGAATAGGCAAGGGAAGACTTATTCTGGAGATAATTGGGAGTTGAAATGGAAGGGACATAGTGAGTGATTGTAGTTGAAGGAGAAAGAGTAGTTAAGATGCCTCTTAAGTTTCTGTTTTGGGGGACCAGATAAATAGACGTACTTTCTTCTATTCTTAAATCATGATGATGATATGTATTGCATTCAAAAATATTTGTTAGGTATGAAATGTAATGAATAATACACCCATATTATGAATGATTGTTGAATAGATTTAAATTTATATGTACATTATAAGAAAAACCTAAATCATACCCTTTGTTATTTTTCTTTTCAAGTTGAAATATTCTTAGTCATGTCTCTAATAAGTAATTACTCAGGTGAAACTTATGGCTAGGACATACTTAAGAGAGAGTATAACTTCACTGTTTTGGGAGGGAAGGGGGTTATACAGCAATATACAAGGTCTGATTTAGAGTTTTGTTTCATCTTTCATAGCCATTTGTTGGGCATGATGCCAGGTACTGTTTGTGGTTTAAGAATACAAAGGTAAATAACATAGAGTTGTTACTGTTAGGGAGCTCAGACACCAGTAATGGACATAGACATATAAACTGATAATTATGATTGTACAGTATGTGCGTGCTGTAATAGAGATAGACACAAAAGAGGGAGCCTAATCTCCGAGGGTAAGGAGAAAGAGATGGGCATAGGTAAGGCTTCCAGAGTTGATTTCCAAAGTAATTTTTTAAAAAAACTGCTTTTCTTACCTTTTAATTTTGAAACTTTCAACCCTATAGAAAAGTATTAAAAAAGAGGACAAGGTAGGGGGTGAGCAAAATGGATGAGGGGTCAAAAGGTGCAAACTGCCAGGTACAAAATAAGTAAGTCATGGGAATATACTGTATATAGCATGGTGATTACAGTTAATAATACTGTATTGCATATTTAAAAGTTGTTAAGAGAGTAAATCTCAAAAGTCCTCATCACAAGAAAAAATTTTGTAACTGTATATTGTGGTTATCATTTTGCAAAATATACAGTTATTGAAATTATATTGTATACCTGAAACTAATGTAATATGTATATGTCAGTTCTGCTTCCGTTAAAAAAAGACAACAAATACCTAAGGTTTATCAGTTGCTAACATTTTTTCATGTTCACTTTATTTCTGTCATATACGATAAAATATGTATGATATATATCGAATATATTTGAGAACCACCTGCAAGTAAACTTAAACTGTTAACAAAATGACACAGCTCTAAAATATTTTAGCGTGCATGTCTTAAAGGGGGACATGTTCCTCTAAAACAATTTTACAATCATGTTTGAGAAAATTAACATTAATTCAATAATATCATCCAGATACACAGTCCCTATGCAGACTTTACCAACTGTTACAGAAAATGTCTCGTCACTTTTTTCCCCAATTCAGAACAGTCCCTTTTTTTTTTTTTTTTCTTTTTGTTTTTCATGACATTAACCTCCTTGAAGATACCAGTTATAAAGAGTTTCACATTCTGGATTTGCCTGATAGTTCCCTCGTGATTAGATTAAGGGTTAACATTTTTAATGACTACTACATAGGTAATGTTTATTTCTCACTGCATTATATCAAGAGATACATGTCAAGTTGTCAAAATTTATTGGTGATGTTAAGTTTAATCACTGGTTAAGATTGTGATTACCAGATCTCTCCATTTCCCCCCTCATTTAATAAGTATGTAATCTATCCTATAGTCCCAGCTATTTTTCACTCAGTAGTTTTAGTATCCATTGTTGATCCTTGCCTGAATTGTACTGAGGGTCGCAAAATGGTGATTTTCTAATTCTGTCATTCTTTCTGCGTTTATGTACCTGGGAATTGTAAAGAGCATCCCCTCCCCAACATCCCATTCCCCAGCATACTGCTATGGACTCATGGATTTTTTAATTTAATTCAGTGTGTCATTTTTTGTGATTCTTAAGTTGTTCCAAATTTGGCCGGTGGAAACACCTTTAAGCAAATTTTTGTACCTTTTGACATGTTTTCAGGCATTATAAAAAGGAATCCCAAACTTACCTGTTAACTTCCTTATTCCAGATCAGAGATTAGCCATTCCTTTAATGGCCATAGTTCCTTTTAATGGGGAATGGCATTTTAACTAATTAAGATATTTTAATTAAGTAGATGTCAGGCGAAGTAGTCGGTTCGGGAGATGGCAGAAAGACAGAGATGAGGAACAGCAGGTTTAATGAATAGAAAATTTTAAACAATTTCAAAACATGAAGTACAGTTAGGACTGAATAAAAATGAAGATCTTGTGGATTGCTCGTCACTGTTATTTTTTACAAGGAGGAGATGTGTATAAAAGAGTACTTAAAGCTGCTTGACTAACATGAGTGAATCATCCCAGTGAATTTGAATTTAAGTAATTAAAAATATTTGTTTTAAAACAAATATATTACGCAAAATCATACAATTTTTTGTAATAAAACAAAGCTATGTCAAGATTGTAACAGGTGTGCATCTTAAGTATGACAGCAGAGTATGCATGAAGTCTCTTCTGGGATGGTTTGATGTCATTAAAAAAAGAGAATACATAATGACATTATCACCCAGGAGACTAGATTTTTATCAGGATCAAGAGAATAGAAGCAAGAAGAACCTGATACAAGAATATTTCCATTATATAGGTAAGAAATGATAATGCAAATGTCTGAGGTAACAGGGAAGTTGATGTTAGTGTACATATGTTTTCTGAGTATTCTAAACAAAAGCTAAAATGTAACCCCTCTCCCCATTACCAAAAGAGAAAGAAGAAAAAAAGGAAATTGAGAAAACTAAAAACTACAGCATTCCTCTTTGTATGTATTTATATTTGTCCTCCCTTTAAAAATAAAAATTTTATATTGATGATAGGCAAATGTTAGTGATGCTTATAATTTGGTCCCTTTTTTATTTGTGTATGAGTTACCATTTTTTACGTTTAGCAGTTTTAAATTCCAGATTGGTATCTTCCTGCTCCTCCATTTCCTTTCTCATTGTTGGTGCTGTATTTTGGAAGATTGTGAAATAGACCTTATAAAAATTAGCCCAAGAAAAAATCAGGAAAGTAATACCCTCCTGAAATTCTAATACATTTTCATGGCAGATAGAATTTTTTTTATTAACTTCTGTTTTAAATTATCTGCAAATTCAAGAATTGAGAGAACAAGACAGCATAAATTGAGATTTAAAGAGGAAGGTTACCATTTCTTATAGATACGACATTAGATGTTTTGAATTGTGTCTTAAGTGGCAAACTTTCTGAAGTTTCTGTATTTATGAAAATAACATGTGAGAAGTATTTAGACAGCATCTGTTTCTGTTTTTAGACTGGGCTGGTTTAGATGAAGATGAAGATGCACATGTCTGGGAGGATAATTGGGATGATGACAATGTAGAGGATGACTTCTCCAATCAGTTACGGTAAGTTTTAAGTCAGACTTTATATAGCTTAGTATTAATTGTAAGGATGGAATATGTAACTTACAAATGATAATTGACCTCTTTAAAAGATAATTAATCTTTGAAATACATTTTTGAATTATGAAAAGGAAAACCTATTACCTTCATCTGAGTTTCTAAACATGAATATTTGTGTAATTGCAGAGAACTTGTATTCTTTCTAGTTTCTTTACAAAGGTAGTTAAATAGAAGCATATTTGCAATTTTTTTTTTTTTTTGTGGGTTTAATTCTGTCAACGTTAATTTTCCACCAATGTTGACTAACTCAGCAGAAATTAGAACCAGAGTGCTAGAACCCAAAAGATTGGTGATTCTGAAACTGGAATGGAGATTGGGTTGATGGGAGTGTACTTTTTCGTATTCATGTACAAATTTACCTAGTATGATTGATTGAAGTAAAGTTCGTATATAGTAAAATTAATCATTTTAAAGTGTACAGTTCAGTGGCATTTTGTATATTTACAGTGTTGTGCAGCCATCATCTCTGTAATTCCAAAGCATTTCCCTCACCCCAGAAGGAAATACCATACCTGTTAAGCAGTCACTCTGCATTCCTCTTTTCCTGGCCTCTGGTAACCACTAATTTTCTTTCTGTCTGTAGATTTGCCTGTTTTAGATAAGTCATAAAAACGGAGTCATACAATAAGTGATCTTGTGTGTCTAGGTTCTTACAGTTAGCATAATGATCTCATGTTTCATCCATGCCACAGCATGTATCAGTACTTCATTCCTTTTAATGGCTGACTAATATTCCATTATATATGCTATACTACAGTTTGTTTATCCATTCATCAGCTGATGAGCATTTGGGTTGTTTCCAGCTTTTGACTACTGTGAACTGTGTTACTATGAGCATTCAAGTGCAAGTTTTTGTTTGAATACCTATTTCCATCTTTGGGGGATATAATCCTAGGAGTGGAATTTCTGGGTCATATCATAATTCTGTTTAACTTTTTGAGGAACTGCCAAACTGTTTTCCACAGCAGCTGCACAATTTTACATTACTACCAGTAGTGTATGAAGGTTCTAAATTGTTCACATTCTTATCAAGGCTGCTTTCTTTTTTTTATTATAACCATCCTAGTGGGTGTGGACTGATATTGTGGTTTTGATTTGCATTTCCCTAATGACTAATGAAGAGACTTTTTTCATATATTTGTTGACAATTTGTATATCTTCTTTCAAGAAATAATCTAGTCCTTTGCCCATTTTTAAGTTGGGTTGATTGTCCTTTTGTTGTTGAGTTGTCAGAGTTTTTTATGTATTCTGAGTACTAAGCCCTTATCAGACCTATTATTTACAGATACTTTCTCCCATTCTGTTCACTTCTCTTTTCACTTTCCTCTTTGCACACAAGTTTTTAATTCAGATGAAGTCCAGTTTATCTACTTTTTAAGAATTTATTGCCAAATTCAAGGAAAATTAATCCATATGTTTTCTTCTAACAGTTTTAAAATTTTAGTTCTTACATTTAGCTCTAAATTCCATTTCAAATTAATTTTTGTACACGATTTGAAATGAGTCCACCTTCATTCTTTTGCAAATGGATATCCAGTTATACCAGTACCATTTGTTGTAGAGATAATCCTTTCCTTGCTAATTTTATTTTGATTCACCCATATATATCTGTTTTGGCCATAGAGTTATCTAGGTAAACTGTCATACTTTGCTCAAGTCAAGATCTAGCAGTTCTGTAGTCTTCTGATATTCTACTCTAGTACATTTGTTCAAAAAGAAAGATGATTTATAATTTAATGATGATGCAGTACCTTTTGTTTTACACTGCATTTTTCGCGAGCTCAAAAATCCTACATTCTAAAGACATTTTAGTATTTTGCTGGAGACTAATAACAATTTTATCTATCACCTTTCTTCTCTTTTTGGAAATAGCATAATTTACCTTTCACTGTTATTCTTGTACTTTTACAATGCTCCATGATATCTCAAAATGGCTGACTCTGTTTTTTGACTATATCTTTTCATTCTTTCAGTACCCTGAGATGTAATTATTCAGTGCCTAGAGATTTTAAACTACTTTAATGCAGTTAAGAGTTATCTCACCTGTCTTGGTCTTCAGTTTTGTGTTAATGATGTTTTTGCTGTTTCAGTTTTATGAACAAGATAGGAACAATAGCTGTTGAACAATAATTCTGCTTTTTCTCTAAATCTGTTAATATTACATCTATTCCAAAAAAAAATAAAAAATATTACATCTATTCCAAGCATTGGATCTATTCTCATTCTTCTTTATTCATGTATGGCTCTCAGAACCTTTTTGTTCTTTCTGTAGCTCTCAACCCATTTTGGGATTAAAGTCTGTGTGTACAAATTCTTGCCATGTTTCTTTTTGGCATTAATTTTTGGTTTATATTCTTTTAAAATTAAGCAACATCAGAGAACACCCTGCTACTTTTTTTTTTTTTTTAGTAGGCACCCCCCCTCCACTAGAACCATATTATGCTGTTAGAATATTTTCAGGCCTTCCACCTATGTTGATCCCTATTCTGAGTTCTTAATCATCTACCAGTTTTTTCTTTTTCAGTTCTCTTGAGATTTTTCAAGTTGAAACTAAATGAGTTTTCTTCCTTTGCTATTCACAAAAAAGTCAAATTTCTTCAAAATATTTTTCTTTTTTGTCTTTCAAAGTCAGAAAATAACACTTTTTTCTCAAAAAATTAAACTAAGACATTATTAAATACTGGGTTGCCCAGGTGGCTCAATTGGTTAACCTCAGCCTTTGGCTCATCTCATGATCCCAGGGTCCTGGGATTGAATCCCACATTCAGGTTCACCACTCAGCAGAGAGCCTGCTTCTCCCTTTCCCTCTGCCTCTCCCCCTGCTCGTGCCTGTGCGTGCTCGCTCTCTCTCAAAATAAATTAATAAAATCTTTTTTTTTAAGACGTTATTAAATACAATGATCTTATCAGGAGACTTTTAGTGGTATATATATTGATAATGGGATTTCTTGCCACTACTGCATCTTGCCTTTTTTCTGGTTTGGAAGTAGAGCATTATTCATGTATTATTTGTGGCTTGTTGTTTTTATAGTACACCCACACAGTGTTCTTATGTTCTTTCTTGTGTTCTGCCTTTAGGTTTGTGGATTTCCATAAGAGTATAAATTTTGATACCTTTATTAGTGAATAAGATTTTTCTTTTTATTTCTCTGTTAGAATCATGGGTTTTTTTCTACATGTGGGTTGGTATATCACCAGCACTATAAAATAGAACTTATTGTATTGGTGGAAATGTTCTATAAGCTGCCCTGTCCATATATGGCTCTTGAGCACATGAAATGTAGCTAGTACAGCTGATGAACTGAATTTTTCATTTTATTTAATTTTGATAAATAGCCACATGTGACTCCTGTATTGGACATTGCAGCCTCAGATAATATTTTTATCTTTGCTTTAAAAGAGTTGTCATAATTAACAAGGCTTCTGCAAAGATGTTCTTCCTAGTCTTTGTAAAACGTATAGAGATCCTCAATGTGATATTATAAACCATGGTAAAGAACACGTTTTACTGTGTTCTGATATTGTATATGGGTCCTAATCCCATCTAACTTTGGAAAGACAGTACGTTTTCTAGAGTCACTCTGATTCCCTGGGTTCCAGATCTGGATCTGCCTTTTATTAGCTACATGTCTTAGCAAGGATTTAGTCTTCCACTTACCATGTTTTTCTCTTTCATTGTAATTACCTCTAGCAAGTAAAAGTAGAAAAAAAAAGGCCACATGTATCTCCAAGTAACTAAAAGTCATAGAGAAACAAATGTATCAGAAGCAGCAAAAACAATGACTTTTACTTCTTTGAGTTACTTGGAGACACATTCAGTAGAAATGGGTAGGATGAATTTTCCTGACCTTGCATCCCATGTTCTATTAAAAAATCCAAGAAGCCAATATTGTTCCTGATTTACCATGTCAAATATAGCAACTGTCCTATAGCAGAGTAGGTTCTTGGATAATAAGAGGAGTTCTCAAACCTACCAGTGGCTATTTGTCTTATTCTTGTTTTGTTGAAAAAGAAAAGCTGCTGTTTTTGTTTTAAATAGTGTACATTCACTAAGTGGGTCCTGTGATCTGTTCCAATTGTGCTGGATTTCTTTTTTTTTTTTTTTTTTTTTAATTTTTTACTATGTTATGTTAGTTGCCACACAGTACATCACTAGCTTTTGATGTAGTGTTCCATGATTTATTGGTTGCATATAACACCCAGTGCTCCATGCAATACGTGCCCTCCTTAATACCCATCACCGGCCTATCCCAATCCCCCACCTCCCTCCCCTCTGAAATCCTCAGTTTGTTTCCCAGAGTCCATAATCTTTCTCATCTCTTTGTTAGATTTTTTTCATTCCACAGGCTGATGATACTAGTGTGTTTCTATAGTTTTGTGTTTTGTACTTAGTGGCCTTGATTTGTTTTCCTTTTGGTTTTTTTTATATGTCCTAAATTCTAGCAAAACTTTTCATCTTCTCTAAAAATAGAGAAGCATATCATGATGTCTTTTGTGTTTGTTAACAATTTATAAATGTAATTAGTCACCACCTCCTGTCAGGAAGGCAGATGCAAACCTAGACAGATTTGGTGTACTTGTTAACTAAATTGCAGGCTGACTTTCGGGGATTGTTGTTGTAGTTGTAAAATAAGAGAAAGTGAATAATCTACATTGATTCTTTTAAAGGCAGCAGAAAACTATTGTTTAGGAAACAATTTAAGAAACCTTTAAAATTATTTCCATTTTAAGTAGAAAACATAAAGAACAGATAAAAATTTTTTATCTTCTGGAAAAGGGGCACAGTGGGGGGGCAAAGGAAGCATTTTGGTTAAATTTAGCAAAGGAAGGAGTAGTGTCAGAAACTTGTGCTGATCTTTTGACTCCTAAATGGGTGACAGAAGATAAAAATGTTTTATATGAATAATCTCCGGCTTTAATATTATTCATGGACCTTAGGTCAGTATTTGTATTATAAATAACTAAAAATTTTAGTAGACATTTGGGTAAATGAATAATAAATATTATACATCATTCCTACATGTGTTTTTTTGTGTTGTGTTTACATTGGATAGTGTGATAGTGTCCAAGATAAATTATACTTGAGAACAAATGTCAGTTTATCTTATTGGATGTAGTGGTGTAGGGCGCATTAATCATACTTTACATTCATACAATGTTTTATTGTATTTTGGCCCTAAAATAATCTTGTTGTGAACTTCTATAAAATGAATTGTGGCAGAGAAGTTACTGATAATACCTGGAGTGGTAGTTGAAGGAGCTGAAACCGATTACAGGGCCAAACTTTTTTGTGCCTCTGTTTTATACAAAGCAGATCAAAAATTGCAGTTGATATAAATTATGACTGAAACTTCAGGTTGAATAAATTACTTAAAATTATAAAATATCTTTTTAAAGGGTGTATATTTATAAATTTTTGAGGTTTTTATACACATTAAAAATTTTTAAAGTAAAATCTTGTTTAGTATTTTGTAACTTATTTATTATATTGATTTTGTCTACATATAGTTAATGCAGAATAACTCCCATGCACTTTTAAATTTTATTAATAATTTTTGTCTTGGTTAGAGCAATAGATATATGTCAATATGGAAAGCAGTCTGTTTATTCTTTATGTGTAAATAGCAGTAATACCTATTATGATGATTATAAAATTCCTGAAAGTTTGATACCAGATGTCTTGTGTTCTTAGCCATATGGTTGATAATTCTTAAAGTTTGTTTAAGTATTTATTATGAACAGGACATTTGTATGGTATTTCAAAGATATTTGGAAGATAGTAGTTAATCTCTCACATTTCTTCCTTAAATAGATTTATCAGAAAATTAAGGAATATAAAATATAAGTTTACTAATGGGAAAGCAGAATTTTATTAGCAGTATGTTGATTCACATTCATTTTCCTTCTTATACAGATTTCTTTTAAGGGTGTAAAGTAAAAGGTACTTGGTAGTATTTTATATTGGTGCCTAGGCTTAGCTCATTGTTTTGTTAAGTGTATTATTTCTAAAACATTGTTTCTTTAATTTATCATAAAGAATGTCCAATGATGTTGTTCTTTTGTGTTTTATTGTAGAGCTGAACTAGAGAAACATGGTTATAAGATGGAGACCTCATAGCATTCAGAAGAAGTGTTGAAGCAACCTAAACTTGAACTGTTTACTAAATTCTAGGACAGAGAACCCAGGATGGGACACTTAAAAAAATGTTTATTTCATTACCTGCTTGGATTTATTTTTGTTTTTGTAACACACAAAAAAAATAAATGTTTTGGTCTAATCTTGGTTTGTTTCACAAGTCTTGATCTTTTGCTTCCTATCATTAATTTTCTCAGACTATTTATGATTTTCTAGGACTTTATTAATAAGAACAGTAAATTCATCTGATCCCCAATTCAGTGCTTTTTTTTAACCACATCAATTTAATGTTGATCTTACTTATAAGGTTACTTCTTTTAAGTTACATTTAACCTTAAGCTCATCTGTATTTTGAAAGCTTAGGAAACATTTACTGACATCTCTAAGGTGACCTGTGTTTTAAAAATATTAATCATTTTCAATTGCTGTAATTAGCTCCTGAGCCATTAATAATAGTATTAATAGTTAATACAGTATTATTAGTACTTAAAATCAAGTGGTTTGATCACAG
This sequence comes from Ursus americanus, assembly GCF_024610735.1. Taxonomy (NCBI): domain Eukaryota; kingdom Metazoa; phylum Chordata; class Mammalia; order Carnivora; family Ursidae; genus Ursus; species Ursus americanus. The sequence goes on from NC_142129.1 coordinate 65,698,406, forward strand.
TCTAAGAACAGTGTCCTCTGTCAAAATTGGTGAAGTAGTATCATGATATTTTGTTAACATAGGCCATATTCTCAGGTACTACATAATAGATTCATTTAGTATAATTAAGATTCTGCAGAGTGATTATCATTGCCATATCTACTTTTGTGAGTGCGAGATATAATTTAGTTGGTAAAGGATTCTTCCTCTTAAGACTTAGAATGAAGCTAATGTACAGGTTTTATTAGGAATATTTTCAAACTTGAATGTGTTACTTATTTAGAAGGAGAATTAACAGAACTATTGAATAATTTAAAGTGTAAAATATATGTAACATGATGTATTAACACCAAAATAAAATTGGGTGCCTGAAATATAATTTAAGTTACGCCTCAGAATGATTTTGAACATAAGTTTTTCTCCTCCTAAGACAAGCATAAATCTGTCTTGCCTACCTGGAAAACTGCTAGATGATCAGATAGACTAAGGAATGAGAAAGAACTTTGGGAAGTGTAAAAGCATCATATTTTTGTAATCCTGTAGTGCAGCACAGGCAGCCATGCTACTGTTGTGACATGTGAAGAAATATTTTGATGTGTATGTTCTTGGTACTCTGGTCAATGATTATCTTTAAACGCCATTATCAGTGGTCACTTTGACAGTGTCAGATCATTACCCAGAAGGATGGCCACCTCATATGACTTTAAATTGGTGCAAGGTACAATTTTGAAACCTTATAAGAATTGGGCAGAAGCTTTGATGGTTTTTTATTAGTTATCTAGTGTTTTGTTCTTAATGAAATTTCAAAATTTAGTTTGGGTGTTCTGTTCTGTTAAGGATTGAGTACCAGGAAATTGGTATTTGGTATCAGGATGATGAAGCCATCAGTGGTAGAAAGTGAGACGAGTCAAGCAGCTGAAGAAAATTATTTTTGTGGGACTTTACAGTTAATAGATTTCTTTACCTTTTTGATCTTCAGAACAGCCCTGCCAAAGTAGGCAGGAAGGGCCTGTCTATTATAAACATTTCATAAAACAGAATACTGCTTCATAGAAAATAAGGAAGTGAAAGGGGCTATGGTTGAATAGCTAATAGGTGTCAGATAAAGACTAGAATCCAGGGTTGTTGTTTTTCCTTTGTCATTTTCCATAATCACTGAATTCCATTTGAAATAGTTTGAATTCAAATTGTAGATGTAATAATGGTCAGTATTTTTCATCAGGCCTTGGGTTAGAATTGTTGCCACTGGATGCCATGTCTCTTCTTCCTATTTCCACTAAATGTTTAATTTAGAGAACTATGATAATGAGCCAAGACTTTTGAAAGATTGCATGGTGTATTAATAATGCCTTTTTATGGCATCTATCCTGTACTTTTTAAAGATAGCCATATCCTTTCTGCCCCACAGTTACCAAGGTGAGAGAGGGAACAACTTCCATTCTTTTGGCAGAGGGCTAACAATTTATGCTACTTTCCATCTACTCATACAGTTGATGCTGGGGAGTTAAACTTGAGTTTTCTAGCTGCCTTAGTGGCTCTGGTTGTATTTCATCTCTAAATCTTGGCATAGGTCTAGATTCTATTATGTATCCACTTCTTGCTCTATCCATACTATGTTCTCTAATAATTTCATCCAGTCTCAGTTGCTTAAAAAAAAAAAATCTCTGTATGTATGATTTCATTCTCTATTTATTCAGTCTTTGTCTCTCCTTGAAGTTCTAAACTTTCATATCCACTAACAATTTGATCACCTTTTCAGTATCTAATGGGTATCTTAAAGTTAACTGGGTGAAAACAAGATTTGATTGTTCTTCTCAAACCTGATCTTTCATCCAGTCTTTCCCATCTCAGTAAATACCCCACCTTCTTCCCCACTGCTGAAGCCAACACTGTAAGAACTGTTCTTGAAATCCTCTAGCCTAGTATTTAGTCTAGTGGCAGGCCCTGTGAACTCCACCTGCAAAGTGTATCCCATATAGTTGATACCACTGTTTGCCTACCCAGCATCTATTTCCCCCTTACTGTTTTCTAACAAGTCATCATTTTTTCCCCCTCAGGTATCCATCCTCTTTTCACATAAGCCATGTGACTCAAGGCAAGTCAACCCCATTCCCAGTTCAGGGTGGGCTCTGCTTAATCTTTAGTCAATCATAACGCCATCTATCATACAAATGAATGGATGGTGGATGGGCAGGCTTAAGTAAATATGGGCCAATAAATAATTGTCTAGGGGCATCTGGCAAAGAGGAATCCTGGCTTTTGAAATAGACACATAAAGCAAGCCTCTATAGGTGTGAATAAGGAGCATGTAGTCTCAATTACTAGTTGCAGTTATCTAACAACTATTCCAGTTTGAGGCCTAAGATAATTAGTCTGGAAGAATGTGATTCTTTGATAATATTGAGGCTGCTCTGGCAGTAAGCTTCCTGTAAAATAAGCATACAAATTTTTTTATTTATGACATCTTAGGTTGGGTATTTGGTTACTGGTATCCAGAAACAACTGATAAATTGAGAATCTATCTACTCCCACTTTCTAGTACCTTAATCTAAACCACCACCATCATTCACTAGGATTTTCTGTAATGATCGCCTAACTAGTCTCCCTACTTTTACTTTTTCTGCCCTACAGTCTTTCCTGTAAAAAACAGGGATCTTATTGAAATTTAGACCATGTCATCCCTTTCTTTAAATGCCATCAAGGACTTCTTAAAGCAGAGTAAAACTTAACTCATAAAGCCCAATATAATCGGCTAATGCCTATCTCAGCTTACATCACTTGATTTTCAGTAATGTCTTATTTTGGTCACTTCTGAAAAGTAAATGAAAGATAAATCACTAAGCAGAAAGTCATGGTGCTCAGTTGCTTGAACACACCAGGGGCCTTTCCACCAGTTGGTACCTGAAAGCCTTGCCCTTCTCATCTTCACAAGTCAGGCACTCAGAAGGGTCTGGCAGAGTCAGTATAGACCAGGAAAAAGAGGAGAGACTTTTTTTTTTTTTTTTTAACAGACATGACTTGTGCCTTCCTTCTTGGTTGTAAGGCACAAATCCATGTAATAGGCCATGTCGTCTCTTTTGTTGTACCTAGACAATTCAAACCTTGTATCTTGCCAGAAGAGGTCAGTAGGATCACCAATGACTGTGAAATATATATATTTTTTGTTATTGCCTGCAGTGAATGTCTTGCAGAAAAATCTTCGTAACATTTTATTTTGCTCAAAATACGACATCATTGTTCACTAATTATTCAATACATTAATTACATGAATCTTACGTTTTCAAGAGTAATCCTTAAGGTAAAATGATGTTCTCTTATCTACATTAGTGTTAATAAATAAAGATAACTAATACGGATGTTTGAACTTTGCAGAGCTCATACTCAAAGACTCATTGCATTGTGTGTGTAGAAACCTGTGATCCAAGTTGATAGGATATATCTTAGTTATTTTGATGATGATATTTCCAAGTAGAGGAATGGACAGATTTTATGAGAAGAGCAATTGCTTTTCTTTGCTAGGGCTAAGAGAGTCACTGTCATTAATCATAAAGATGATGATTTGTGTTTATGTCATTTAATATTTTTCAGTAATTTCCCCTTTGGAGATTAAGAACAGATATATAGATAGGTAGATACAGATATATAGATAGATATAGATATGCTAAATTACTTTGGCTTTGGAAGCATGTATCTTTCCTCTGAAGCAGGACTGTAGGAAAAATATTTCATGGGGTAAAGAAGTCTTGTTAAAATGTATAAAAATTATAAGCAAAGTTTTAAATGCTATTGATTTATATATTGGAGAGGTTTCTTCATATTTTACAATTTAGCTCGTTAAATTAGTAAAACATTTTGGAAGCTAAATTTTCACTGATACAATAGTCTCAGTCTATATATTACTAGATGACAACACAGGATTAATTGCTGTTAGATTTTATTTTGTTTTTCAAATTAAAATTGCTGATAAACTAACAATTGTCTCTTTTTTAATGCCATTGAAGGAAAGCATATAAACTTTTCCTTTTCCTTGGAAAGCTTTTTCCTTAATTTTTCTTGCATGAATGAAATTGGTAATGTCATTTTAGAATTGTCACAAGATACAGAGAAGTCCAGGATATTCAGTCAGGAATTTGATGAGTGATGTCTAATAGTATTCCTAGGAGCTTGTGGATGAAGGTGTGAGAATAGGGTTCCACACATCCCCCTTTGTTTCATTTGGAGCTTTTTGACCTTTACTTCTGTTAGACATTGGGATTCAATGTAGGATTTCATTTGAAATATCGATTTCCCTGCCTTTAAAGTTTGATAACAGTGATCTAGATTTTGTGTGATATTGGCAATTTCTCCTAAATACTACCAAGTAAGTTAGGTTTTGCTTTCTGTCCAGATTCAGGGTATAACCACTACATACTGTGAAAATTATAAACATTTTTTTTCTAAATTTGCTGAGTCTTTGTCATCTTTATATTTGTGACCATGATGTTAGGGAATTGGACAGATTCTTAAAGAGCATCTACCTCTACCACTTCATTTTGCAGTTGAAGAAATAAACCCAAAACACTTATGACCTGTCCCCAAGGTCACATAGGCCAGAAGCAAGAAAAGCTTCTATTCCAGTACTCGTTCCACTGCATTGAACTTTCTCTTTTGGGGATTCTACTTCAATCCAGAATAAAGAATAGTTATTAAATATTAGAAAATGGTATAAAGGAAGGGATGAGAACAAATAGCACTGAAGAAGAAATTCGTTCAAAAAAAATTTGAGTAGCTACTATGTATCAGGCACTACATTTACTGAAATTAAGCTGTTAGCTTACATACAAAATCTATATGTGTTCTATACAGTGTTAATACATTGTTATATATATATATAAATATATATAGATGGTTCCTGGCCTTTGGGTTAAAACAAATTGTTTTAGTGGACATTGGTTTCAACTCGGCCACCCACAATACATTGCCCCTTACGTTGATAACAATACCCAGATTTCCTTATGGGTAATTAACACCACCACCTCCCCACCATCCCCCTCCAGTCTTCATGAAGCCAAGAATTAAGGTCCCCTGTTCAGCCCAAGCCAAAAGAATGAAAGCCTATGGCCAATTCTAGGCCCATTAAATTCTTTTCTCAGACTTTCTATCTCAGAGATAAAAAGATGGGAAAAACTGTCAGAATTAATTCCTGCTTCTGAGACTCTTCTCCCTACCAGGGCATCTTGGGTTCTATCTTTTTTAAATTTGGCACTTCAGCATCATCTTTGATTTTCTTAACTCTCTTCCATTAAAGTCCCTTTTAAGTTAAGTTGGTTTCTGTCACTTACAACCAGTTAACCCCAATTGGTATCTATGTTTCTGAAAGATTCTGCAATTCTTTATTGGATATGACAACACAAACTCCTACAGAAGAACAGGACCTATGAAAACTTAGGCTCTGTATCTCAAAGTCCAAAACCTGAGTCACTGTACTGAGGTATGGTGACCCTAACCCTCAAGTGAAACTTAGCTCTTTGTTACATGAACCAAGCTTGATACCAGAAGACCTGCTACATAATAAATATAATTCCCTTCCCTCAATCATCCTCTCCCTTTTTGCTTGGAGGCAACTTCCTAAGAAGCCATACTGGGCCTCTTAGGACTGTGAAGCACTGCCTTTCTTTTCCCCCAGTCTTCATTTTGATCTGCTGAAGTACTATTGCACTGATGCTCTTGGAGTGCTGTTGACCTTGCTCGCTTGCTGATTGCTTTTAGTGATTCTTTTCAGTGATTGATGGAATGAATGGACAGTAATGAAAACAGAGTTGGTTCACTTTATCTTAGCAGGATTAAAGGCTGAAAACAAATCTAATTTTCTTTATGGGAAGGAGAAGTAGAAACAAAAGATTTTGATCATCTTAGAGTAACATGAAAAGAAGACTGAAGGAATTAATATGGTAAAAGGAAAGAAGCGTAACTGTTAGATTCCTAATGGAAGAACTGGTGGTGCTCTAATGTCCTTGTTAACAATAAATGCCATTTGCATACCAGGCATGGTATACATACATACAAGCCCACAGATTCTCCAGATAAATTTGTGATCTAAGTTGGGGGGGAAAAGACATGTGGGAAATGTAAAAACTATCATGGGAAAATTGAAGAGATTAGAATAAGAGCTTTGGACAGTGTAATTGGAGATCTTTCCCTTTCCGCAGTACCTCTATAAAATCAGAAGAGTTTAGTTCATAGGAAATTAAAGATACATAGAAAGTTCTTGAGTTCTTTGAGTTGTTTTTCTGCCAACAGTGATGAATATGAAGGATTAATTTTAAAACTAGTATAACAGAATGTTAGATATTTGAAAATATATTTTAAATTAAAATTCCAACCCTATTAATACTTGAATGCAAATTACAAGTGCCTGGGACTGTGGTAGGCCCAGTTATAGAAGGATGAACTGTACAAGAATATTCTTTGTCCTGTGACATTTTCCCTGAAGGAATAAATAGGTGGTTCAATCTACAGGTAGAGAGAAAGGTGGCAGAATAGCCCATTGTAGTATCATTGCATTACTGTAATTGTAGTTTATATGTCAATGACTTAATCTCTAGGCCTCTGTTTTACAACTGAAAAATGGGGATGTATCAGCCCCTGCCCACCTATAAATGCCTCTAAGGAAACTAGAAAATGCCACCCTTTCCTTCAGCAAATGTAGCCCCACAAGCTTGGCAAGTGGAGCATAGGCTGGGTATCAGCCACCACACTTTCTTTTGCTGGGTTCTCTTGTACAAAGTACAATTTAGATAGTTGTATGTAGCAGCCTTCGTCTGAGTTCTTGGTTGCTTGCAACAAAGACCAACCCTAAATATCTTAAGTCAAAGGAGAATTCACTGGCAAGAATTTGGGGCTGTAGGACTATGAGAAAGTGACAAGAGTTAGGGCATCTCTGGCATCAGGACCTTAGTTAACCAAGGTTTCAACTCAGGAGCTGCCTGATTCTTGGGTCTGAGTATCACTTCAATGAATTTGACCTCTGCCTGTGCCCTCTTCCTTTGCATTACTCACTCACTGGGATTTACAGCCCTAGGAGTGGTGTTTGATTGCCTGGTCCCAGGGTGTACCAGGAAGCTATTGAAGGAAGGAATGAAGAAAGAAACAGCCTCCCTCTTCAGAAATGGGAATGGTAGTGAGAGGTGGCCCTTGGTGCCCTCCCACTAAGACTACACACCACTTGAATTATCCCCAAGGGGGGATGCTGTTAGGAAGGTGGGTATGTGTGGATACAGTTGGGTGCTGGATAAATACAAAATCGTAAATGTCTGGTATAGGACTTAGATATTTGTATCTGCTGTTTTTGCTTATATAAGATATTGTCTAGTCCTAGCTCCTATCAGATTCAGAGCCTTCCAAATGACCCTGTCCCCACTCCTTCTTCCTATTAGGAAAGACCACTAGTGCTTGTGGACGGGATTACCAGAATGAGAGAATAATAACAGCGATTCTGGTTTTCAGTACTTGCCCAAGACTCTGCTGTTTTTCCTCTTAGATGTGAATTTTTTATGCCCGCAAGTTTCTTCTGTGTACAAAACTTTTGTAGTCAAGTCTCTGTACAAACTTCTAGCCTAGCACCTAGTCCAGTGGAATTTGTCTTTCTAATGCCATTGTCCATATTATGGAACAACAAACTTCTTTCTTTTGATGGAATGATGTTCATTTATTTAAAAAAAATACTAACACTGTTCTAAGACCTAGTGATGTTCTAAGTTCTAGTTTATCTATTTTTTTTAATAAGTAAAACCCTAGATGATCTTATAGATTCCTTGTGTGTTATAGTCTAGTGGTGGAGACAAAAAATAAGTGGACATATTTGTAAATTCTTAAGTATAAACTATGAGGGGAATAATTTTACATAAAAAAAAACAAGGCTCAATAATGAAGGATAGCGAGGGTGAGACCTTAAGAAAGGATGGTCATTAGACTTCTCTGAGGAACACATGAGTCATGATCTGAATATTGACAAGAAACCTCTCAGACAGATGGGTGGTGAGATAGAGATCAAGGATGTAGGGAGTAAATTTAGGGTGGGGTTGGGGTGTAAGTGTTTTTTATTATTCAGTATGGGCCAGGCTTAAGCTGTGGTAACAAGTAGCCCCAAAATCGTAGTGTCTTAACACTTAAAAGTTTATTTCTTGCTTATGCAAAGTCTTTTCTCTGGGACAACTATACTCTTTTGGTAACTCAGGTCCACCACATGGACACCCATCTCCACACATGGCTGTCATGTTCTCCACCAAAATAGAAGAACAAGGGGGAAGGTTATGCAATGCTTTTCTCCACTGTTAACAGACCATTGACCTGGATTAGTTCACAGCCCTATCTAACTGCAGTAAGCTGGGATGCTGAGGGAGGAGTGGAGAGCTGTGTATTGTGGAGCACTAGTCCCATCTGCATCAATTCAATGTGGGAGTAAGAGGGGAACTAGAGCATCCCAGGCATAGAGAAGAGAAAGGTCTGGAAATAGGATTATGATTAGCATACTGCAGTACTGTTGGGTTGTTAAGAGATCATGCCACCTTCTGTAGCCATGTAGAAGGTGCACACTTGAAGAATGATACTTGAAGAATTGTTCCAGTTACTGGAATTCAGTGGAAAATCATGTCTTTCATACAAAAATATGGCTTCTAGGACTTCTGGGGAAGATGACAGTAGGAGGATCCTAAGCTCACCTTGTTCCACAGATACACCTAGATAACACCCACATTAGTGTAAGTAACTCAGAAAATGACCTGAAAACAGGCAGAACAGACTCTCCACACTAAATTAGAGAAGAAGCCATATCAAGAAGAGTAGAAAGCAGGAGATGTGGTTGGAAACCAAGCTGACCTGTGAGAATATCCACAGGAGGGGGGGACACTTACAGGCACAGAGAAGGAAGATGAGCAGACCCCACACCAGGCACCCCATGCCAGGGGGACCTGTACTGGGAAGATGAATCCCCATAACATTTGGAGCATTAAAAAATAGAGGTGCTTAACATCATGAGTTCTTACAATCAGTGGGGCTTAACACCTGGAACTTTAAAAATCAGCAGGCTTGGCTCTAGGAAAACCTGAAGTGATAGGAAACTGAATCCTGCCCTTAAAGAGACAGCGTAACAAACAGCCCTGCTGAGATACAGCATAGAAGTGTCAGTTTGAAAAACACTTGGGATATACAGGAGGGAGATTTGTTTACTAATCTCAGACTCTGTGTTGGAGGGGCAGGGATATTGGGAGATTTGTCCAAGAACAGAGTTGGAGGGCACCATTTCCCTCCCCTACCTTCTAGCCTAGATACATGGACACCTGTGGGAACCAGCACAGTGCCAGAACTCTCTACCTAGCTTGCTAACGGCATACCCTACCCCTGTACTGCTTTATGGACCCATCCCCTCCAACCCAACCTCAGAAAGTGTTCTCCAAAGTGGCTATAGGTCCCCTTCTATAGCATACCTGCTCAAACCTTGCTAGCACAGGATATCACACCGTATGTTCTCCTGTGGCTCCACTCCCTCCAACACAGCCTTGGCAGAAACCAATCCAAAGTGGCTCCACAAGCCTGGCAGTGTGCAAGTAGTCATGATGGGGGCCAGCACCAATCCAAAGTGACTCCTGTCCTGGGGAGAGGAGAGGATAACCATACACACCATTTCTATTGCAGCCCCAACAGTGGGCTGGGGCAGATGTCTGGTATGACTCCAGGCCCTGCCCACTTACAAAAGCTTCTCAGGGGATAACACAGGGAGAGCTCCCTGCAGTTCAGTGTGACTGTAGTTCTGTCAAATGCCTAGTCTGACCCAACGCAAGCCAAAGGCAGCCCCAGACTGGCCCATTAACAACACAGGGATCAACCCCTGCTCACAATAGGTAAAGAGAGCCATTGCAGATGGGACTGAATTGAAGGCAAACACAGCTCAGCCACAGCAGTAGTGCACATGCAACACACACAGGAGATACCCGTGAAGTGCAGGATTCTGGTGAACAGGGGACATTGCACTGCAGGGCACTACACGACCTCTATTTCATGAAGCCAGTACTTTCAAGAGCAGGAGACATAGCTAACTTACCTAACACATAGAGACAGACCCAGAGAGTGAGACAAAATGAGGAGACAGAGGGATATGTCCCAAATGAAAAAACAGGACAAAATCACAAGAGAGTTAAATGAAATGGAGATAAGTAATGCGCCTGATAGAGAATTTAAAGTAATGGTCATAAATATACTCACTGGACTTGAGAAAAGAGTGAAAGATCTCAGTGAGACCCTCAACAAAGAGATAGAAAACATAAAGAAGAACCAGTCAGAGATGAACTCAATAACTGAAACAAAAAATACACCTAATGGAATAAATAGTAAAGTAGAGGATGCAGAAGGATAGATCAGTAACCTAGGAAGATAGAGTAATGGAAAGCAAACAAGCTGAACAGGAGAGAGAAAAAAATAAAAAATGAAAATAGATTAAGGGAATTCAGTGACACCTTCAAGCATAGCAACATTTGCATTTTAGGGATCCCAGAAGGAGAAGAGTGATAAAAGGGGGCAGAAAATTTATTTGAAGAAATAATAGCCGAAAACTTTCCTAATCTGGTGAAGGAAACAGAGATCCAGACCCAGCAGGCACAGAGAGACCCCAATAAAATTAACCCAAGGAGATCCACACCAAGACACACAGTAATTAAAATGGCAACAATTAGCGATAGAGAATTTTAAAAACGGCAAGAAAAAAGAAAACAGTTACATACAAAGGAAACCCCATAAGGCTATCAGCTGATTTTTCATAGATACATTGCAGGCCAGAAGAGAGTGGCATGATATATTCAAAGTGCTGAAAGAGAAAAAAAAAAAAAAAAAACAAAACAAAAACCTGCAACCAAGAACACTCTAGCAAATCTATCATTCAGAATAAGCGAGATAAAGAGTTTCTCAAAGTTAAAGGAATTCATCACCACTAAACCAACCTTATAAGAAATGTTAAAATCAACTCTGAGTGGAAAGGAAAGACCATAAACAGGAGTAAGAAAAGTAGGAAGCACAAAAGCAGTAAAATGAAGTATATCTATAAAAATCAGCCAAGGGGTTCACAAAATAAAGGAATATACAGTACAGTACCATATATTTAAAATGTGCAGGGGGCAAAGAAGTAAAAATTTAGTGCTTGTAGAATGGGTTCAAACTTAAGTGACCATCAACTTAATATAGACATATATCAATAAGATGTTATAAAAAACTAATGGTAACCACAAATCAAAAAGTGGAAAAGAAATGCAAAAAATAAAGAACAAGGAATCCAAGTATATCACTAAAGAAAGCCAGGAAACTGTGAGAGAAGAGAGCAAGAGAAGAACTACAAAAACAATCATGTAACAAGTAACAAAATGGGAGGGGAGTTAAGATGGCAGAGGAGTAGGGGACCCCTTTTTTAGCCGGTCCCCTGAGTCGAGTTGGATAGGTACCAGACCAGCCTGAACTTCTACGGAATCAGCCTGAGACGCAGGAAGATACATCTGGATATCTACAAATGAACATCTCCAGTGCTGAGTATTGAGGTACGAAGCAGGGAGCCGTGAAACCGCGCACAGATATTGGAAGATAAACGGAAGGGGGAGGGAGCCGCCGCGATCGATCGGGCGCTGGGAAGCGGTAGCCACCTGCACAGGGGAGCGGGCGGACTCGCGGACCGCACCCGCGAGAGAGCAGACTGAGACCGTGAGCCAGGGAACGCGTGCTCGACCAGACTGAAAACCGGAGCTCTGGTGCGCTCACTGGAACCAGACTGAGACTGGGAGCTCTGGGAGCACGAGGGGGTGGCTGGCGGCTGGCGGTGTTAGAAACACAAAGGACAGAGACACGCCGGCCCTGGAAGTGAGGGCGGGGACGCCGGGTGTGGGCGCACATCCCAGGATGCTGCAGGGTTGAGCAGCACCAACAGAATCAGAGTTAAAGTGGCCAGAACATCAGTGGAGAACGGTCCGCGATCCCTCTGTTCTGAGACAGAGGCTGAGATTCGACCACTGCTGCTCTGACTCTCAGAAGAGGCACAGCAAACCGCCAGGGAAAGCCTCCAGAGAACAAAAGACTGGAAATACCGGCTCACAGTGTGCCCATCCCCATCCCGCCTTGCAGGGGACAGGGAGACTCTACCCAAACAGGGTTGCCTGAGTATCGGCGTGGCAGGCCCCTCCCCCAGAAGGCAGGCTGAAAAATCAAGAAGCCCACATCCCTAAGATCCCTATAAAACAAGGGCACACGGCCTGGGTCCCGGTCAATAATTTGGGCTCTGGACAACCCCGCAACCTCTCCTCATCAGAATGACGAGAAGAAGAAATCCCCCCCAGCAAAGAAAAGACAATGAGTCTGTGGCCTCTGCCACAGAACTAGTGGATATGGATATAACCAAATTATCAGAAATGGAATTCAGAGTAACAATGGTCAAGATGATGTGTAGACTTGAAAAAGGTATTAACGAAAATGTTAATGAGAATATAGAATCCTAAGGGCGGAAATGAGAGCGAATCTGACAGAAATTAAAAATTCTATGAGCCAAATGCAGTCAAAACTAGAGGCTCTGACGGACAGGGTCAATGAGGCAGAAGAACGTATCAGCGAATTGGAGGATGGGTTAGTAGAAGACAAAGCTAGAATAGAATCTGCACTCAAAAAAATCCACACTCAGGAATGTAGGTTACAGGAGATTACTGATTCAATGAAACGTTCCAATGTCAGAATCATCTGCATCCCCGAGGGGGTGGAGAAAAACAGAGGTCTAGAAGAGATATTTGAACAAATTGTAGCTGAAAACTTTCCTAATCTAGCAAGGGAAACAAACATTCGTGTCCAAGAGGCAGAGAGGACCCCTCCCAAGCTCAACTCTGACAAACCTACACCACGTCACGTCATAGTGCAATTTGCAAATATTAGACCCAAGGATACAGTATTGAAAGCTGCCAGGGCAAAGAAATTTCTCATGTACCAAGGCAAAGGTATCAGAATTACGTCAGACCTGTCTACACAGACCTGGAATGAGAGAAAGGGTTGGGGGGAGCATTTTTAAAGCTCTTTCAGAGAAAAACATGCAGCCAAGGATCCTTAATCCAGCAAGGCTGTAATTCAGAATTGATGGAGAGATAAAGACCTTCCAGAATCGCTAGTCATTGACCAATTTTGTAACCACGAAACCAGCCCTACAGGAGATATTAAGGGGGGTTCTATAAAAGTAAAAAGGCCCCAAGATACAGAACAGAAAGTCACAATCTATAGAAACAGAGACTTTACTGGCAACATGGCATCATTAAAATCATATCTCTCAATAATCAGTCTCAATGTAAATGGCCTAAATGCTCCCACAAATGCCACAGGGTTGCAGATTGGATAAAAAGACATGACCCATCCATTTGCTGTCTACAAGGGACTCATTTTGAACCTAAAGATACATTCAGACTGAAAGTAAAGGGATGGAATACCATCTTTCACGCCAATGGACCTCAAAAGAAAGCTGGGGTAGCAATTCTCATATCAGACAGATTGGATATTAAACTAAAGACTATAGTTAGAGACACAGAAGGGCACTATATTATTCTTAAAGGATGTATCCAACAAGTGGATATGACAATTATAAATATATATGCCCCCAACAGGGGAGCAGCAAGATACACAAGCCAACTCTAAACCACAATAAAGAGACATATAGATAAAAATACGCTAATAGTAGGAGACCTCAACACTCCACTATCAGCAACAGACAGATCACCTAAGCAAGAAATCAGCAAAGAAACAAGAGCTTTGAATGCCATACTCGATGAGTTGGACCTCATAGATATATATAGAACACTACACCCCAGAACCAAAGAATACTCATTCTATTCTAATGCCCATGGAACATTCTCAAGAATAGACCATGTTCTGGGTCACAAAACAGGTCTCAACCAATACCAAAAGACTGAAATTATTCCCTGCATATTCTCAGACCACAATGCTCTGAAATTGGAACTCAACCGCAAGGAAAAATTTGGAAGAAACTCAAACACTTGGAGACTAAGAACTATCCTGCTCAGGAATGATTCGATAAACCAGGAAATCAAAAATCAATTTAAACAATTTATGGAGACCAACAAGAATGAAAACACGACGGTCCAAAACCTATGGGATACTGCAAAGGCAGTCCTAAGGGGAAAATACATAGCCATCCAAGCCTCACTCAAAAGAATAGCATAATCTAAAATGCAGTTTTTATATTCTCACCTCAAGAAGCTGGAACAGCAACAGAGGGACAGGCCTAATCCATGCACAAGGAAGCATTTGACCAAGATTAGAGCAGAAATCAATGAATTAGAAACCAGAAGTAGAGTTGAGCAGATCAACAGAACTAGAAGCTGGTTCTTTGAAAGAATTAATAAAATTGACAGACAACTGGCAAGACCTATCCAAAAGAATAGAGAAAGGACCCAAATTAATAAAATTATGAATGAAAAAGGAGAGGTCACAACCAACACCAATGAAATTGGAAGGATTATTAGAAACTTTTATCAACAGCTTTATGCCAATAAATTAAGCAATCTGGAAGAGATGGAGGCCTTCCTGGAAACCTATAAACTACCAAGACTGAAACAGGAAGAAATTGATTTTTTAAACAGGCCAATTAAGTATGAAGAGTATGAGTCAGTGATAAACAACCTTCCAAAAAACAAAACTCCAGGCCCGGATGGTTTTCTTGGGGAATTCCACCAAACATTCAAAGAAGAAATAATGCCTATTCTCCTAAAGCTATTTCAAAAAATAGAAGCAGAAGGAACACTACCAAACTCATTCTATGAGGCCAATATTACCTTGATCCCCAAACCAGGCAAAGACCCCATCAAAAAACGAGAATTACGGACCGATTTCCCTAATGAATATGGACACCAAAATCCTCAACAAGATCCTGGCTAATAAAATCCAACAGTACATTAAAAGGATTACCCATCATGACCAAGTGGGATTCATCCCTGGGATGCAAGGGTGGTTCAACATTCGCAAATCAATCAGTGTCATAGATTTTATTCAGAAAGAAAAATTCAAAAATCATATGATTCTCTCAATAGATGTGGAAAAAGCATTTGACAAAATACAGGATCCTTTCCTGATTAAAACCCATCAGAGTATAGGGATAAAGGGTACATTTCTCAATCTCATAAAAACCATCTATGAAAAGCCTACAACAAATATCATTCTCAATGGGGGAAAGCTGGAAGCCTTTCCCTTAAGATCAGGAACACGACAAGGATGCCCACTCTTGCCACTATTATACAACATAGTACTAGAAGTCCTTGCAACAGCAATCAGACAACAGAAAGGGATAAAAGGTATCCAGATCGGCAAAGAAGAAGTCAAAATGTCTCTCTTCGCAGATGACATGATTCTCTATATGGAAAATCCAAAAGAATCCACTCCCAAACTATTAGAAGTTATAGAGCAATTCAGTAATGTGGCGGGCTACAAAATCAATGCTCAGAAATCAGTTGCATTTCTATACACGAATAATGAGACTGAAGAAAGAGAAATTAGGGACTCCATCCCATTTACAATAGCACCAAAAACCATACGTTACCTTGGAATTAACTTGACCAGAGACATAAAGGATCTATATTCTAGAAACTATAAATCACTCTTGAAAGACATTGAAGAAGACACAAAAAGATGGAAAAATATTCCATGCTCATGGATCAGAAGATTTAACATAGTTAAAATATCCATGCTACCCAGAGCAATCTACACTTTCAATGGTATCCCGATCAAAATATCAATGACATTTTTCAAAGAACTGGAACAAATAGTCCTTAAATTTGTATGGAACCAGAAAAGGCCCCGAATCGCCAAGGAACTGTTGTAAAGGAAAAACAAAGCTGGGGGCATCACAATGCTGAATTTCGAGCTGTACTACAAAGCTGTGATCACAAAGACAGCATGGTACTAGCACAAAAACAGACACATAGACCAATGGAACAGAATAGAGAACCCAGAAATGGACCCTTGGCTCTTTGGGCAACTAATATTTGATAAAGCAGGAAAAAACATCTAGTGGAAAAAAGACAGTCTCTTCAATAAATGGTGCTGGGAAAATTGGACAGCTACATGCAAAAGAATGAAACTTGACCACTCTCTCACACCATACACAAAGATAAACTCCAAATGGATGAAAGACCTCGATGTGAGACAGGAATCCATCAAAATCCTAGAGGAGAACATAGGCAGCACTCTCTACAACATCGGCCAAAGCAACCTTT
The DNA here is from genome assembly GCF_024610735.1 of Ursus americanus. Lineage (NCBI taxonomy): Eukaryota > Metazoa > Chordata > Mammalia > Carnivora > Ursidae > Ursus > Ursus americanus. The sequence continues at coordinate 65,714,656 of NC_142129.1, forward strand.
TTCATGACACATCTCCAAAGGCAAGAGAAACAAAAGATAAAATGAACTTGTGGGACTTCATCAAGATAAAAAGCTTCTGCACAGCCAAGGAAACAGTCAAAAAAACTAAGAGGCAGCCCACGGAATGGGAGAACATATTTGCAAATGATGCTACAGATAAAATACTGGTATCCAAGATCTACAAAGAACTTCTCAAACCCAATACGCGAGAAACAAATAAACAAATCATAAAATGGGCAGAAGATATGAACAGACACTTTTCCAATGATGACATACAAATGGCTAACAGACACATGAAAAAATGTTCAAAATCATTAGCCATCAGGGAAATTCAAATCAAAACCACACTAAGATACCACCTTACGCCAGTTAGAATGGCAAAAATTGACAAGGCAAGAAACAACAATTGTTGGAGAGGATGTGGAGAAAGGGGATCCTTCCTACATTGTTGGTGGGAATGCAAGTTGGTACAGCCACTCTGGAAAACAGTGTGGAGGTCCCTTAAAAAGTTAAAAATTGAGCTACCCTGTGACCCAGCCATGGCACTACTGGGTATTTACCCCAAAGATAGAGACGTAGTGAAGAGAAGGGCCATATGCACCCCAATGTTCATAGCAGCATTGTCCACAATAGCTAAATCGTGGAAGGAACCGAGATGCCCTTCAACAGATGACTGGATTAAGAAGTTGTGGTCCATATATACAATGGAATATTACTCCGCTATCAGAAAGAACGAGTTCTCAACATTTGCTGCAACATGGATGGCACTGGAGGAGATAATGCTAAGTGAAGTAAGTCAAGCAGAGAAAGACAATTATCATATGATTTCTCTCATCTATGGAACATAAGAACTAGGAAGATCAGTAGGGGAAGAAAGGGAAAAAGAAGGGGGCGGTAATCAGAAGGGGGAATGAAGCATGAGAGACTATGGACTCTGAGAAACAAACTGAGGGCTTCAGAAGGGAGGGGGGAATGGGATAGGCTGGTGATGGGTAGTAGGGAGGGCACATATTGCATGGTGCACTGGGTGTTATACGCAGCTAATGAATCATTAAACTTTACATCAGAAACCAGGAATGTACTGTATGGTGACTAACATAATATAATAAAAAAACATTAAAATAAAAAGAAAGCAAGTAACAAAATGACAATAAATTCATACCTACCAATAATTACTTTGAATGTAATGGACTAAATGCTTAATCAAAAGACGTAGGGTGATGAAGTGGTTTCAAGAAGCAAAACCTATCTATATGCTGCCCACAGGAGACTCATTTCCAACCTAAAGACACATGAAGATTGAAGGTGAAGGGATGGAAAAGCGTTTGTCACGCAAGTGGAAGTGAAAAGAAACCAGAGGCAGCAGTACTTACATCATAGAAAATAGACTTTATTTTTTCAAAGTGATTTTAAAATCATGATTTCTTTTTTATTGTTAGTATTATGTTATGTTAGTCACCATACAGTGCATCATTGGTTTTTGATGTAGACTTTGAAACAAAGACTGTAACAAGAGAGAAAGAAGGATACTATATAATCATAAAGGGAACAATCCAACAAGAAGTTCTAACAATTGTAAATATTTATGCACCCAATATGGAAGCACCCAAATACATAAAACTGTTAATAACAAACATAAAGGAACTAATCCATAGTAATACAATAATAGTAGGAGACTTAATACTCCACTTACATCAATGGATATATTATCCAAACAGAAAACCAACAAGGAAACAGTGGCTTTGAATGACACATTGGGCCAGATGGATTTAACAAATATATGCAGAACATTTCATCCTAAACAATAGAATACATAATCTTTTCAAGTGTACATGGAACATTATCCAAAATAGATCAGATATTAGGCCACAAAACAAAAAAAGATTGAAGTCATACCATGCATCTTTTCTGATCACAATGCTATGAAATTAGAAATCAAGCACAAGAAAAAAATCTGGAGAGAACACAAATATATGGAAGTTGAATAACATTATACTAAACAGTGAATGGTCAACCAAAAAATTAAAGAGAAAATCAAAAATACATAGAAACAAATGAAAATGAAAGCACAATAGTCTAAAACTTTTGGGATACAGCAAAAGCTGTTCCAGGAGGGAAGTTGATAGCAATACAGGCCTACCTCAAGAAGCAAGAAAAATGTCAAATAACCAAATCTTACACGTAAAGGACCCAGGAAAAGAACAACAAATAAAACCCAAAACCAGTAGAAGGTAGGAAATCAGAGATTAGAGCAGAAATAAATGAAATAGAAACCAAAAAACACAATAGAAAAGATCAATGAAACCAGGAGCTGGTTCTTTGAAAAGATCAACAAAATTGATAAACTTTTAGCCAGACTTATCAAAACAAAATAGAACAAAACAAAAACAAAAGAGAGAGAGAATGAGAACTCAAACAAAATCAGAAAAGAAAGAGGAGAAATAGCAAGCAACACCACAGATATAGAAAGGATTATAACAGAATATTATGAAAAATTATATGCCAAAAATTGGACAAGTTAGAAGAAATGGGTAAATTCCTGGAAACATTTAACCTTTCCAAACTGAATCAGGAAGAAATAGAAAATTTAATAGGCCAATTACCAGCAATGAAATTGAATTAGTAATCAAAAAACTCCCAAAAAACAGAAGTCCAGAACCAGATGTCTTCACAGGTAAATTCTGCCAAAAATTTAAAGAGCAAATATCTATTCTTCTCAAATGACTTCAAAAAATAGAAAAGGAAGGAAAACTTCTAAATTCATTCTATGAGGCCAGCATTACCCTGAGACCAAAACCAGATAAAGATACTACCAAAAAAGAGAACAAGAAGCCAATATCTCTGATGAACATAGATGCAAAAATCCTCAACAATTTTCAGGGACTTAAACTTGAAGCCATTGAGTTTCTATTTGTCTTTCCTGGTATTACAGCAAGCTTTCACCCAATGAGGGCACTGACCTGAGAGCAGGCATGAGCCATGTCACCAATCAGGAGACAAAGGAGCATTTTGGTTTTCTAAAAATAAATCAATTTTTATAGAAGTTCTAGGACCAAATTCTTCATCCTGATGTGGACATCATTTAATGGCAATAAGTTTCCCAGTTAGAGTTTACCCTATGAATTTAAAGCTTTATATAACATTGTCAAGACACTTAATTTTTTGTGTTTAGGAAGTCCATGAATTGGAGTTTTTAGGCCAGTAGTTCTGGTCCCTCTCCTCAGAGCGCTCTTCCAGCATTCTTTGGTGTCGACCCCACTCCTGCAGTTTCCCCAGGCTGGGGTGCTCTTTCGTCCTTTCTATAATTGGCTCCCAATCATCTTGCCCCTTCAGGACTCCTTTTAGTCATCATCCCCTCCTGGAAGCCTTTTTTGGATTTCTGGGTTGTGTTCAGTGCCCCTCCTCCAGCTTCCCCTGGCACTCAATACATTTATCTTATCCTTTAGCTTCACTGAATTGAAATTAACTGCTTTGAGGTCTTTTCCTCCCCCTTCATTAGAATCTCAAGTCCTCATGCGTAGGTAGGGTCTGTCTTTATTCAGCCTTTTCAATTCTAGATCTAGTAAAATCCTTTAAAAAAAAAGATTTTATTTATTTATTTGACAGAGAGAGACAGCCAGCGAGAGAGGGAACACAAGGGGGGGTAGTGGGAGAGGAAGAAGCAGGCTCCTAGCACAGAAGCCTGATGTGGGGCTCGATCCCAGAATGCCAGGATCACGCCCTGAGCCGAAGGCAGATGCTTAACGACTGCACCACCCAGGTGCCCCTAGATCTAGTAAAATCCTTAATAAATATTAGTTGAGGGGTGCCTGGGTGGCTCGGTCAGTTAAGCGTCTGCCTTCGGCTCAGGTCATGATCCCAGGGTCCCAGGATTGAGCCCCACATCAAGCCCATGTTGGCTTCTTACTCAGTGGGGAGTCCCTCTCCCTCTACTCCTCCCCCCTCCCCGTGCTCTCTCTCTGTCTCTCAAATAAATACATAAAATTTTTAAATAAATAGTCAGTTGAAACCATATTGAATGGGCAAAAGCTGGTTTCCCATAAGATGCAGTGAAAGTTCCATAATTCTATTGTAGCTTTGGAAGTGAGAACTGATTCTATATAGACATCCTTGAAACAATGGAGCCAAAACTAAGCTCCGTGATCTTGTTATCCCAGAGAAGGTAACTAGAAGCCACTGAAGTTGGATTTGAATCTTATTGCTGACTTTAATTCTAACCTGTTTTGAAGCAAGTTGTTTATTCTGTGTGTTTCAATTTGCACAAATGCAAAATAGCTGTGAATATTGCCAAAAACGTAGCACGTGCTGCTTAATCAATCTAGGAGGGAAGACCAAGAGTCTTGGATCAGTTATACTGATTTGACATTTTCCTGGAATCGACAAGGAGGATGTATTTTCATGTGGCAAGCTACTATATCTACTCCCTCCTCCAAATTTCAAGTTATAAACACTTTTCTCATTGATGTTTATTAGGAAGTAACACAAAGCAGATTGCCATGTTTGTACTCTGTGAACATTTTATATAGGGTATATTGTATGTTCTCTGTGTGCCAGGCATGGTGGCATCCTTGGAGGTTAAGCCTTCAAATCCTTTTCTACCATTTTAATAATTTCATTGACTTAACCTTCATATATATGAAGTGTATAATTTCCTCAAAGAATACTGCTGCTCTGTGCTTGCTGAAAAAATGCTTCAGGTTAGAAATTTGGTCTGTGATCTGTCAGGTGATGATACAAAAGGCTTAACTTAAACGCAAACACTAGGTCACAGAGGGACAGGTTCCAGATGGTTTTATATTTGATTACACCATCCTCCATCTCCCTGGCATCTCTATCCTTTCTTCTCTTTTCTGCCATCTGTCAGTGCACTTGAATGAGGAACTTAATCACATACGTTATTAACAAGTTAGCTTTTTTTTTTTTCTCCTAACTGTTCTTTCATTGGGTGGTAAGAAAAGAGTATATTACAAAATAGTATTTAGTTTTACATACGTATTCTGTTTTCCCCAGAAACAGGTAGTTTAAGACCAAGGCTGAGCCATTTCCTCATGTAATTCCAGTATTTGACACAAAGAAATAAAATGTTATATTTGATCTAATTTAATGACTAGAATGAATTACACTTCTTCCATTCTTTGTTGTTATCATGATTTGTAGATTTGATTATTTTTTAAAAGTTTTTATTTAAATTCCAGTTAGCTAACATATAGTATATAGTTTCAGGTGTATAATATAGTGATTCAACACATTCCGTATAACACCTGGTGCTCATTAATCCCCATGTAGATTTGATTATTAATGGTTATTATTTATTTGTTGTTAATAAAATTGTGGGGTTATTAATTATGAGAAATTATAATTTATTATAGTAAGTTACAATATATGTTTGGAATTTGAACATTTAAAATTAACCTTAACAAGAAACTAACAACAGTATATAAAACAGTTTAAATTATAAACCTGGTAGTCAGAATCACCTGATTTATTCCTAGCTCAATTATGTGTTAACTCTGTGGCCTCAGGCACATTACTTAATCTTTCTAAGCCTCATCTGTAAAGGGGATAAAGGACTGGTAACTCATGGGATTATACAGTTAATGAGATAATTGTGTACAGCATTTAGCAGAGTGGTTGGCACTCTGTAATTGCTCCGTAAATAGTTGTATTTGTTATTATTAGTATTTGTTCTATTAAGCTAACTTTTATCACTAAAGAGATAAAGTAATGAAATGTAGTTTAAGAAAAACTATTATGTAGCCAAATTATGGAAAGAGCCTCATGTCCATTGACTGATGAATGAATAAAGAAAATGTGATACACACACACACACACACACACACACACACACACACACACAGTGGAATATTACTCAGCCATATAAAAGAATGAAATCTTGCCATTTGCAATGGCATGAATGGAGCTAGAGAATATTATGCTAAGTGAAATAAATCAGAGAAAGACATATATGATATGATTTCACACATATGTGGAATTTAACAAACAAAAAAAGATGAACATAGGCGAAAAAAGGGGAGACAAACCAGAAAACAGACTCTTAACTATAGAGAACAAACTGAGGGTTGCTGGAGGGGAGGGGAGTGGGAAGATGAGCTAAGTGGGTGATGGGTATTAAGGAGGGCACTGTTGTGATGAGCACTGGATGTTGTAAGTGATGAATCACTGAATTCTACACTGTATGTTGCTGGTGTTTAAATAAAAACTTGAAAACAAATTATGCATTTTAAAATGTGATAGTTTTATAAAAAATAGTTTTATTATGGAGAAATATAGTTTGGTGAACACAGTTATCAGCATCACACGAAGTCACTTTGCATAGCTCATGTGTCTTGGATAAAAGGCTGCGTGTAGTTTTTCAGTTATGCTTTCTACCAAGTCAGCCAAACTTATGTTAACAACTCAAAACTGTGTTTAGCAAACTGTAGCCTCCAGACCAAATCTAATCCCCTGCCTGTTTTTGTGTGGCCTGGGAGCTAAGAATGGTGGTTATATTTCTGAATGGTGGGGAAATTTTTCTTTTAGAGAACAGTATTATGTGACATAAGGAAATTAAATGAAATTCAAACTTTAGTGTCCAATAAGTAAGGTTTTATTGGAACACAGCCACACTTGTTTATTTATTTATTGTCTATGACATTTTTGATTAGCAGAGTTGAGTATTTGTGACAGAAACCACATGATCTGCAAGACTTAAAATTTTTATTATTTGGCCCTTTACGGAAAAAGTTTGTTGACCCCTGAATTCAAGTAATAAAAATATATTTATGGATGAGTCTTGCAGAGTCCACCCCTCTCTATTTATTTATTTTTTTGTTTGTTTTCTTTATAATAGTTTTTTATTATGTTATGTTAGTCACCATACAGTACATCCTTAGTTTTTGATGTAGTGTTCCATGATTATTTGCGTATAACACCGAGTGCTCCATGCAATATGTGCCCTCCTTAATACACCCCTCTCAATTTAAAGATTGTGTTTGAATTTCCTAGGGCTGCCATAACAAAGTATCACAAACTAGATAGTTCAAGACAACAAATATTTATTGTCACACAGTTCTAGTGTCTAGAAGCCTCAAGTCAAGGTGTGGACAGGGCCATGCTCCCTCTGAAATCTCTAGGGGAGCCCTTCCTTGCCTATTCCTAGCTTCTAGTTGTTTGCTGGCAATCTTTGGCATTTCTTGGCTTGCAACTCTTTAAGTACAATTTCTGCCTTTATTGTCACATGGTGTTCTCCGTGTGTGTTTGTCTTCAATGACTGTCTTCTTGTAAAGATACTCGTCATGTTGGGTCGGATGGTCATCCTACTCTAGTATGACCTCAACTTAACTAAACATTAAATAGGGCAAGGACCCTATTTCCAAATAGTGTTATATTCTTAGGTAGTGAGGGTTAGGATTTCAGTATATCTTTATTTTTATGGGGGTGGGGAGTACACAATTCAAGCCATAACTGTCAGGAAATTGGATCCCCAAAATGTGAAGGGATTCACCCAAAGTCACAAAGAGAGTTAGTGACAGAACCAAGATGAGACTTTGAAGTAGTACAGACTTTTTTTTTTTTTAAGATTCTATTTATTTAGGGGCGCCTGGGTGGCTCAGTCGTTAAGTGTTTGCCTTCGGCTCGGGTCATGATCCCAAGGTCCTGGGATAGAGCCCATATCGGGCTCCCCGCTCAGTGGAAAGTCTGCTTCTCCCTCTCCCACTCACCTTGCTTGTGTTCCCTCTCCCTCTGTCTCTCTGTAAAATAAATAAAATATTAAAAAAAAAAGATTTTATTTATTTATTTGACAGAAAGAGAGAGTGAGCAAGCACAAGTGTGGGGGAAGGGGCAGAGGCAGAGGGAGAAGCAGACTCCCCGCTGAGCAGGGAGCCAGATGTGGGGGCTCCATCCCCAGACCCTGGGATCATACCCTGAGTCAAAGGCAGGCGCTTAACCGACTGAGCCATCCAGCCACCCCTGAAGTCATACAGACCTTAACCAAAACCTGGGAAGATGAATTTCTAATTGATGAATAATCTTTCCACTGTACTATATGGGTTCAAAGTGATTTAATCTCCCATATCTAATGTATATGCAATACAGAGCTGTTTTGAGTCTTTTAGGATATATATATTTAAGCATTGATAATGAAAAACACTATTTAAAATTGTGGACTATAATTGGGTAAAACAGTACTGTAAGTTTTATTTATTTATACCAAGAGAGAGGAGTATTACGAGGTTTTTTTTCTTTCTATTTCAGGTGTCATCTAGCCATTCTAGAAAATAGAATAGAATATATTCCTAACCTACATTAGGTGGTGACACCTTAATATTCTGCTAAACTGTCAAAAGTTTACATTCTTATTCAAAAGTGACATGCATATGAAACAATATTAAGAAGGAAAATCAGTAATATAAGTAATAGTTTATTTAAGTTCTCTTAGGAATAATATATCTGCTAGCTGTATAATTTTTTTCCTTTCCCAATGGCTATCACTTTTATCAACTATAAAAACTCAAGCTTAAAGTAATGTCTTTCTCAAAGCTACTCTAAAAGTAGTATTTGTACATAGATTCTTACTTCTATAACTCTGTTCATGATTGTATGCAAGGAGCTAGTAGAATTTCTCAATGTTAAAAAATCACTAAAATATGGAGTGTGGGAAAAAGATTCCTTTGGGACAAAAAGTAATAGAAAAATGGAAAATAAAGAAATATATTGGTGTTACACTAGGACTGGAAGCAGAGATGGAAACTTTTCACTAGCCTTTGTTTACCTGTGAATATCATACTAATATTCTTTAGAATATTTTTCAAATGGTATCAGATTTTAAAAAAGATAAAACAAAAAACAAATGGTATCAGATTCTTATATTATGGGGAAGCCTGGACATTTTAAAGAAAGCCACCAGGGTGATTTAGCAATGCTATTCTCTTGAGCTGAATCCAGGCTTTTAGGTTTAATATTTTGGAAGATGCTGCTGCCTTCATCAGCCAGCCCTAAGGCGTCTGGATATGTGGCTTAGTAACCCTAGAGATAAATACCCCCGAATGAACCTCCAGCTGTAATGTTCAGACATCCCAAACTTAAAGTATCCTAAGATTCAATTATTATACTTTGGAGGAAAGAGCTGACAATAGCTTTGTTACTGCATGGAAAGTTCTGAGTTTATTACCATGGCCATGGGGTTAATTAATCGTCATAACATAAGCCTTTGAAGTAGCTGGAAGAAAGGGAAAATTACCCCATTTGACTGATAGAAAAACTGAGACAAGGGCAGCTAACTTGCTTGTGGTTACCCAGGGAATAGTTGGCTGAGACTCCAGGATTCCTGACTCCAAATTCATTGCCGTAACCACCAGACTGAAACCGGCCGCCAAAGGCTGTAATTTGGTCTTGAAGCGGTGGCTATAGTTTAGAACCACAATAGTGAGGGAAACACACTTTAAGGAGGACCTTGAAAATCTCTCAAGGGGATTATGTCTCTTAATCTATGTTGATTATGCAATGACTAGAATAAATGAGGGTTCTGGCCTCACCATATTTGTGGCTTTGGGTTAGATTGGGGTCCCTTTTCGGAAACTGGGAACGTTTACCTCACCCTTGAACCCAAATTTTTAAACCAATTGTGTTGAGTTTATGATACACAAATCAATGAATGTGTTAACATTCTGTTTTTTATTTGGCAGAAGTTATAGTATGGGTTGCCATGGATATAACAAGATGGGCCAGAGAGAAGAGGATTGGAAATTTGGAGACTGTGAGAGCATACTTCTTGGGGTCACATGGCGATCTGGAGCAGCCTTGAGGTGGGTGATCAGCAGGGATCTGAATGGGCATAGTCTTTGCATTGAGATACCTCAATATCTCCAGAAGACAGAGCATAGCAGAAGTGGGTTCTGACTGTGGGTACCAGGCTAACATTCTGGAGGGCAAGCCGCAGGCACCATAGGGGTTGGGCTGTACATCTTTGGGGTTGAGGCTCAGAGAATGGGTTTCAATGGCAACATTAAAGCTATTTTTTAAAGAGTAAAACAACACCATTAATTGGAACAGGGGTACCAGGTATATCATTATATTCATATCAATAATAACTACACTACATTTACTCTTTATTGAGCACCTACTGTTTGTTATTTTGTTCATTCTTCTCTACAGCCCTGCAATATAGGTTTTATTTTTTACATTCTGTAAATGTAGAAATTGAGACTTGGAGAGGTTAATTGACTTGCCCAAAGTCACAAGGATACATGGGAAGAGGAAAAGATTTGAACCCAAGACTCTGATCCCACTGCCCATGCTTTATACTCATCCTTACTAGAAATAGGGAACATGCCAATACATTAGTCCATAAGGCAAGAGCCTAGTTACCAGATCCAGGGGGTAAGGCTAATGTATGCACTGGGCAAACTCTTCGTATTTCTTTTAAGAACAAGATTGGTCCAAGAGATTAGGCCTTGGTGTGTCTTCAAGTAGGAACGGAATGTCTCTAGAGTGGGAAATTGAAGTTGCTAAGCAGGTCCTTATCCATATTTATGTGTTAGTCCCCATAATGACAGCTTTTCTTCACTTACTAATAGTTAAGTACATGGTCTTTGAAGACATACAGATTCTATTTCAAATCTTGTTTCAGACCCTTACTAGCTGTGTGGTCAGGAGTAACTTACTTAGCCTCTCTGAGCCCTCATTTTTTCATCTGCAGGGCTGGCATCTCATGGGATTGTTGTAAAGAGTCAATGAAGTCTGGTATACACATGTTTAGCCTATGAGAGGCTGTCAGCAGTCCTCAATTTTAGCTGTACATTAGACACCTGGAGGGCTATAAACCTCCTAATGTCCAGGCATATTCCAGACCACTGAACTCGGAATCTTTGGGCATGGATGCAGACATCAGTTTTTTTTTTTTTTTTTTCTCCAAAGCTCCTGATGTGATTATAATGTACAGCAAAGTTTGGGCACCAATATAAATGAAATAGTATTTTTCTCTTGTTTAGGTGAAAAGTAGTTTTCTTCCTTAGTCTAGCAAAAAAAATGGAGAAATTCCTGAGTGAAAATAACTATGACTAAATCTTAACCATAAAGAGAGTATTTTCTTATTTATAAATAGAGAACTAACTTGAGTTTGCTTTCTCAGATGTTCAAAGTTACTACATTTCCTTTATATTATTGGGTTTCCAGTTTAACTATTAATTTGGACAGGGAACAAGAATGAGAAACCAAGGGCATGTTTTTAAGGGTGGTTAAATACCTCCAAAATCGATCATCTTCTGTCTCTCCCCTGCTCTGAAACCCCAGCAACACAAACACATTTTCCCCCCCTTTGGAGAGTGGTGGAGGTTGCTGGGGGGTGTTGAGGGAGTCTGTAACCAAGTTGGGGTTTGGCGGGCCAGGGGGCAGTCCAGCCTCAAGGTGGGTCAGGGGTCTGCTCCTAAGGGGTGGCTGGGATAGAGCTGCCTTTCTAGGGTAGAGGATTGTGGAGACAGCAGATGGGAAGGTGGGAGGCCGATGCCTGTAGGGGCACTGAGAGTTTAGAACTGAGGGCTCAGAGGCAAATGCTGAGTCCGCTGAGCAGGTGTGGGATTGTAAATGAAGGAAAACTGACTGGAAACTGGGTTGAATCAGTTTACTTGTTGGAAACCAGTAAAGAGGTTGCAAAATGATTGTCTCAAACATCATTGTGTATCTATTGCTCAACTGTGAGTGTTGGGCTGGTTTAATGGTGAAGGTGGGTTCATGATAAAAAAACATATATCATGATCCTTAAATTATTCTATGACCAGTGATTTTTAAAAACTATCAACTGACCTAGAAATAGTTGGCATAACTGATAGAGGAAACTGGTTGTTAAAAGAGCACAGAATGGAATGAAATTAGGGTGATTATTCATCCTGGTTTTGCAGGTATGATTTAATTATAAACAGGACTCCCTCTCATTCTCAAAGGGGGGGGTCCTGATTTGGCCCCCAAAATTATGTGGCACCCTCTGTATATTAGTCTTGGAGTTCCATATTGTTCTAAATTGGAACTGGCTACCGTAATTATACCAATAGACTTAATTCAAACTGCAGAAATTAGTGTCTGATCACCTGTGAGGAGAAGGGTAAAAATTATTCACCAGAATTTTTTGATATTTTGAGGGAGCAATTGCTCCACAAGTTGAAAGCTCTTTATAGCTAGAATAGGTGGTAGCAAAAATTAGGCTTTGTTCCTTTGGTCAAATTTATCTATTTCTGTGCCAACACCACACTACCCTAATTAATACAGTATATAATAAGTCTGGTGGGCAAGCCATTATTCTTCTTCTCCAGGAATGTCTTAGCTTATTGACCATTTGCTCTTTTGATATAAATTTTAGCATCATTTTGTTGAATTCCTAGAAGCAACATGTTGAGATTTTGAGTGAAATTATGTTGAATTTAGGGAATAATTTTAGAGAGAATTGATATCTTAATGATTTCTATTTAGAAATATCTATCACATTGGCTTATTAGGTGTGAATATCTTTCTTTTTTTTAAGATTTTATTTATTTATTTGACAGGGGGAGATAGCGAGAGAGAAGCAGGGGGAGCAGCAGGCAGAGGGAGAGGGAGAAGCAGGCTCCCTGCTGAGCAAGGAGCCTGATGCGGGACTCGATCCCAGAACCCCGGGATCATGACCTGAGTTGAAGGCAGACACTTAGCCGTCTGAGCCACCCAGGTGCCCCTGTGAATATCTTTCTATAAAACTTTATGGATTTCCCCAGAAAGATCTCACATGTCTTTAAAGAAGTGGCAAAGAATAGGGGCTAAACATGTGGAATCTGGCATTGAACTGCCTGGATTTGAATCCTGCCATTAACCAGCTATGTAAACTTGTATAACCTCTCTGTGTCTCAGTTTCTTCATCTTTAAAATGGGGATAATAATTATACTCACTTCAAAGGACTATTGTAAATAGTAAATGAATTAATATGTAAAGCACATATGAACAATTCTGGGAAATAATAAAACATGTAAATACTTGCTGCTAGTATTATTTGTTGCTAGGTTCCTTTTATTCTATATCAAACGAAATGGAATATTTTTTAGGTAATTGCATTTCTGTGTATAGACATGTTATGACTTTTATGTATTGATTTTAAGCTCAATTTTGTTGTGGTCACATACCAGTTGTTAGAAGAAATCTCTTGAGAATTGCTCTATGGCCTACATTTGGTCAGTTTTCATAAATATTCCATGAGTTCTTCAGAAGAATCTGTATTCTTATGTTATTGGATACAGATTTTGCTCTATGCTCATTAAATCAAATTTATAAATTGTGTAGTTCAAATCCTCTATGTTAATATATTTAAAGTGGGTTGGTTTCACTAGATTAGTGAATGAAATTGGGTTATAATGTAGAAGATCTCTAAACAATTTAAAATTTTGAAAATGCCTACTGGAAATTATATATACAACAACCACGAGGCTTCTCAGCCTATATAAAGCATAAGCTTCCCTTTCTTTTTACTGGGATTAGATCAAGTCTATATGTTTGGAGTGGCAGTTATTTATATCTTATATTTTTAAAAAATGAAATTATTGCACAACAAAATGCCACTAAATCTCTACTAGTTTTTTTAATCTCTTTGATTTATCAGGAATTGAAAGAGGTGTGTTGAAATCTCCTACTATGAGAAAGGATTTGTCCATTTTACTCTATGATTCTTTCAACTTTTGATTTATATCATTTGAAGCTATTTTATTAGTTATATGCAATTTTAGAATTGTTACATCTTCCTGGGGAGTTGAAACGTTTCTTCTGATGTTGGGACATTCTCTATCCATGGTGTTTTGTCTCAAAGTCTATCTCATCCACTACTATTACAGCTATCCCAATTCTATTTTGATTAGTATTGGCATGGTTAGTTTTTCCTGTCCTTTTATTTTCCATGGACACTTATTTTCCAAGGACTGTGCCACATCCTTAGGTAGGTTTTCTGTGTACTGCTTATAAACAACATACAATTGGATTTTATTGTTCATCTAGCCTAATTAATATAATTACAGTTGCTGTGATTACTGATATATTTGGGCGGTTTTGTTTTTAACCATCTTACTTTG